>NC_049208.1:38282905-38582905 GCF_013347855.1 Anguilla anguilla | reverse complement strand
CCGAATATATAAATTCAATTCTGAATATATAAATACAATTTCTGAATATATAAATTCAATTCCCGAATATATAAATTCACTTCTGAATATATAAATACAATTTCTGAATATATAAATTCAATTCTGAATATATAAATACAATTTCTGAATATACAAATTCAATTCCCGAATATATAAATTCAATTCTGAATATATAAATACAATTTCTGAATATACAAATTCAATTCCCGAATATATAAATTCAATTCTGAATATATAAATACAATTTCTGAATATATAAATTCAATTCCCGAATATATAAATACAATTTCTGAATATATAAATTCAATTCCTGAATATATAAATTCAATTCCCGAATATATAAATTCAATTTCTGAATATATAAATTCAATTCTGAATATATAAATACAATTTCTGAATATATAAATTCAATTCCCGAATATATAAATTCAATTCTGAATATATAAATACAATTTCTGAATATATAAATTCAATTCCCGAATATATAAATTCAATTCTGAAAATATAAATACAATTTCTGAATATATAAATTCAATTCTGAATATATAAATACAATTTCTGAATATATAAATTCAATTCCCGAATATATAAATTCAATTCTGAATATATAAATACAATTTCTGAATATATAAATTCAATTCCCGAATATATAAATTCAATTCCCGAATATATAAGTACAATTTCTGAATATATAAATTCAATTCTGAATATATAAATACAATTTCTGAATATATAAATTCAATTCCCGAATATATAAATTACAATTCTGAATATATAAATAACTCAGTTTATAATCAGGCATATCACAAGACAGCCGTTTTTATTTTTTGAATAATTTCTTTTTTTTCTTCATGGGCTACTGAGTGAGAAAAACAAGTTTAACATTAGCATCAGTAAAATTTGACAGTACAATCAAGGATAAGCAAACAAAAACGTTAAATAATTAAAATTTGAATAAGGCAATAATTCGGATTTCATTAAGGGGTCCTTATTTTCTTGGTATTAGGACCTTTCAAGTAGGGGCACCAAATTTCACAGGGAATTTTGGTTCTCCAAAATGGGGAGACTATGTATGAAAAAACGCTGCAATTCCTCCATAGGTCAATGAACACGGATGTAAACACTCACAAATTAAAGCTGAGTCTGCACTTTAACATCATATACATTGATGCATTTCAAATCCAATGTGCTGGAGCCAAAACCAAAATTGTTTCACTGCCCAAATACTGACTTCACTGTATATTTTATATATTTTATACATATATACACACACAGGCATTATACAGGCATTAGGTTAGCACACTCAGTGTACAGATGTGGATGTGTACCTCCGGCTCCTTTCCAGAAAGCTCGAGGCCCTTCTTCCCTCAGGATTTTCCAGAAGCAGTCAAGAAGCCCATTGTACGTGGTCTGGCCAGCACGAGCGGCCACTTGCAGGCGGGTCTTGATAACATCAGCAGGGGTCACCAGAGAGGCAGCGGGCATGCCTGAGGGGGAGCACACACAGCTTCACCTGAGGGGTTCATTTCCCCCGACAACCAATCACATCACCCCCAACCCACACTTTCCCCCAACCCTAATGCCCCAAAACCAAAAAAAAAAACATCTGAATACAGATATCACCGGTTCTCCAAAGCTTCAGCGTTGGCGTGACTTTCCTGGTTATAACGTGACCGAGCGGGCGGTGCATTAGCGCGTTCGCCGTTAAACACCCCCCCCCCCCAACCCCCCCCCCCCTCCAATAGGGGGAGACGAGTGCGCTCTTTATTTCGATCTTTCACCCTTTTTACGAGTTCGCCGGGGGGGGGGGGGAGATGCCCCAATTGACCGAGCCCCTCCCCCCCCTCCCCGGGCCTGTCGTTCCCATTACGGGCCCTTATAGATGCTGCAGGGCCCTTTTTACTCAACGCCCAAATGAAGCGTTTGAGTGCTCCTCGTGGAGACGTGGGGCCGCGGGGCCCGAGAGCCCCTCACCTACGTAAGGGCCCTCGGGAGCCCCTGCAGAGAGGCGCGGAGCGGGGCGGGGCAGAGCGCTACGCTGCAGCCCGTCCGCCCGAGCTACGCCGCCATTGGCTCGTAACGTCTCGCCGCCCCCGCCCCCCTTTTTTTTTTGCCGAACGAGAGAGGGAAATTACTCCTCGTCGGCGGCGGCGGCTTTTAATCGCCGACGATGTCGTCCGCTGATTGCCGAGGAGGGAGCGCGGTCTGCTTCATTTCCTCCTCCCCCTCCCCCCCGGTATAGCGAATTAGAAGGGGGGGGGGGGGGGGTGGGACGCAAACATTGGCCGTGAACCGCCGCTCCCGCGGTCGAAAGCCTCGCGGTCTCTTTCGAACCCGAAGCGCAGGCCGGAAGAGAGGGTCACGGGTCCCAATCACAGAGAGGAGGCCGCTCCCGTACCCTAAAGCCAGGCGATTCGCCCCAATCGCACCTGTAAAAAACACAAAAAAAACAGGCAGCTGTGCAAACGAGCTGCGGGCCCTGTACGTCAGTACCAGCTGTCCTGCGTAAGGGACGTCCGCTGAGAAGCCACCGTGCAGAAACTGCAGACGGAGCACGCGATTCAATTTCCTGCGCTGATTGTAAATCGTCAAATAAGCGAAACAATTTCCTTCAGAAATTATTTCCTTCCATGTCGAGAAACAGGTGACAAAAAAACAGCTGGGAACCCGCTAAATTATTAAACACGCGACCCTTAAGGGTATTAGCCTAAACCGCAGCTCCTGTTGAAAAAACCGTGGAAAAAAAATAAAATAAAAAATCTTTCCGCACAGACGAATGTCTTTCCACATTTCGAGAAATGTTCCGTTTGGCCTTTTGTCCAGACAAAAGTCGGGAGGAAGAAATATCGACCTATCAATCGCATGGGAGGCTGCGAGAAATGTATTCGTTCGTTTTCCTTTGCGCTCCAAACCATATTGGCTTGGCCGTATTTATTGTCTTTATAGCGATATCTGCTCTCGCCACGGAAATACCGCTAAAGTGAAATATATATCGAAGTGAAAAGCAGACTCCACATATTCCTCTATGCAGGAAGCACAAAAACAACAACAAAAAAGCAGAAATGCATAGGAGGACTTTGGCAGAGGTTTTCTGCGTGGTTCCACCGCTACCGACGGGTCTGTTTACCCCCCCAGCGGGGCTGCCTATGCTCCCTGTGCCCCCTCGCGGCGCGGGGAGCTGCCAGGCCCCCGCGTATTAAAAGTGGAAAACATCCCGGCTTCTTGGCAGAGACGCGGCGCTCGGAAAACCCGGCCCGGGCGGCCCAACGCTCTAATTAGGCGACCGCGGCGGAGACAGCGGTCGCCGACGGCTACCGGCGGGCCCGCGCGGGGCCACTCACCCGCCAGGGCCCCCGCCAGCAGCAGCCTCCCCGGCCCCACGCGCCCGTCCTGGTCCGACAGGGCCGCCTTGGTGTGCGCGTAGCAGGGGAAGTAGATGGCCGAGAAGGGGATGTCGCGCAGGAAGCAGGCCTTCGCGCCCTGGGGGAGGGAGGAAGCAGAGGAGAGAGACCGGTGTGAACAGCGCTACCCCAGACTGTTCTCCCCTAAGCCCTTTTTCTTTAAAAAAAGATTCTCAGTGGAAAAGTCATTTTTGCAGGCAATTTCTACACAATTCTATACAATTTACAATGCATTTTGCTCCACGTTTGGGCATTTAGCTTTGCAGAAGTATTAATATACAAGCAGACATTGGCCTACACACAGTATAGACAATGACACAACAAAAATAAAAATACAAATAAACCAGGATGGGGTATAAAATATGAAAAACAGAAAGCTGTTAAAAATACAGACATGAATGCACAGTGCAGAGATATGTTTGGATGCGCAGTGCAATGTTAATCTGTTTGAATTTTGAGCACAGATAACTGAATTCCGTGTCTTAGCAGAACAAGCTGACTTTAAATAGCTCTGCCAATCTAAATTCAGAACAGTATACCTTCTTAAAATGAACAACAGGAATTCTAAAATCAACAAAATAAAAACATCAGCGGTGGGGAGGTGGTACTTCAAGAGTTAAAGTACTTTTAACCAATAAAATTTTTATAATTCTGGTTAGTGTTGTTTCTCCTCACAAAAGTAGTTATTCGATCATGGTAGAATATAAAATGTTTCCATTATGACAGAAATGTAAACTGCCTTCTTTTGTTTCTTGCAGAAAATGCAAAGAAAGCCATTTTGTGCTGTGACTGAATCAACCCCTCGGTTAGGGGAACTAAGTTCAGGCCAATCAAAAACAAATGTTTCCCTGCGTGGGCGTGCTGGCATAACCTGGGTCTTGTACGAGGCTCGGACCTGATGTGTGTCGCATAATGATGTAAACAGCATCACTGGGAGTTTATTTTCAGACACTTATTTCAATACTCGATGACTTCTGACTGTACGGCCTTCCCGTTCATAAACAAAGAAACATCTCATGTCCCCTCCCTGGCAGCCGTCCAAGGGAAGGAAATGGGAGAGATTTTCCCTTCAGCAAAACGGTTTAATGCCAAGCGATGTGCAATTTTAGACAGGCTTCATTTAACTTCCAGGTTAATCCGCGCGGCGGACACAGGTAGCGGGGATTCCTGCGGTATCTCTTACCCCGAGCTGCCCCCCCCCCCCCCCCATACAGGAGCGGACTACCTGCTGAAAACTGCCAGATAACATCGTCCCCACCACCCTCACCCTCACCCCCACCCCCCCTCAGAAATCAGGACTTCCTCCGTCCGTCTGCGCTGCTTTGGCAGTGCGCTGGCGGAAAAGGCCGCTTAGAGCGCGGCGGCGCGGCTCTGACGACGTCGGCCCCGCCGGTCGGCCAATCGCGGTTCACCTCTCGGCGGTCTCGTGGGCCGAAGGCACCGGCCGGTCTCACGGGCGAAGCGTGAGGGAGGTGCCGTGTGGGAGAAGGCCCTGCTCTTAGTTAAAATGTATAACGGCGGCGGGGCTGGTCGTGAGCCCCCGCAGTACCCCCCCCACCCCCCTGCCCCCCCGCCCCCCCCCCACATGCTCTCTCTTCCCCTGAAGGAGAAAAGCAGGGTAATTAGAGTGACAAAGACAGCTCTGTGCACGCAGGGCCGGGCCGGAGGAGACAGTCGGTCTGGGAGACGGCAGGCCGGAGCTCGTCTCCCGCAGTGAATGCGCATTGTCTGTCTGTACGGGGGACAGAAGGCAGGCAGGGGTGGCAATGGGTTTGACATTCTTAACGTGCGCGCAGACAGACACACACACACACACACACACACACACATACACACTCACACATGCATACACACACACACACACGCACACACATACACACTCACACACACATACACACTCACACATACAATCACACAGACAGACACACACATGCAGACACAGACACACACATGCATACACACACACACACACACATACACACTCACACACACACATACAATCACACAGGCAGACACACACACACACATACACACACACAAGCGATACACATCTTCTCTATTAAAACTATACTCTAGCCCCTGTTTCCTACCCCCTTACAGACAGGTAAAAGCTGCTGACAATCACCTGTGGAATCTATGTTTTCATTGCGAGAACAAAATAGGAGCACTATTGGCAAATCAAACAGAGCAAAATTAATAGCTGAAATGTTCACTAATAATACCCTTTCATTCACCCAGAGTTTATTCAAATGTTACTTTTAATCTGGGAACTGTTAAACGCGTACATTAACATGTATCACTTAACCTTTAAATTGCTGAAGGTTCTGACCGATCCACACAGCATTTACATTAGAAAAATTTAAAATAAAATGGCTGAATCTCTTTGGGACTCAGCATTACTACTGCCATTGTCGCGCTTTACAGGCGTCTGTTAACATTAAACGCGTGCTACCCGCAGCCTCGGCTCTCCAGCCTTCCGGAATGATCTCTTTTAATCTCCGGGCAGGCTCGACTCCGTTCAGCTGCAAACGGTCCCCTCAGACCCGTTTACTACGACCCAAAACAAGCCCAACAGGACGCGTTAGCGTTAGCATCCAAACTGCGTTGTTCCGGCTGGGCGCCTGTCGCCCAGAGCGGCCCGTTAGCACGTTAGCGTCCCCAGGCCTGCTGGGAGCTCGCTGCTAAATAAGCGGGCCGCTAAGCGCCCTGTGTCTCAGATACTGGAGAATGCGAGGGAGAGAGGCGAGCCAGAATCGCAGGAGTGCGGCAGAACAGCACCTGAGACGCACCTGGCTGGATGTCTTATCACCAATGCCTTTAGCATCGCAGTCTTAAGCCAGAGCAGACTGTGATATGGCTAAGGTTTAGCATTTTAAGTGTTTTATCATCTTATATAGATACTGTTATATTTCAGTGTTCTCTTAATACAATCTTATATGTATTATGTGTGTGAGTGTGTGTTTGTGTGTGTGTGTATAATCTTAATGACTTCTACTAGAAAACATATACTGAACAGTGTTTTACTATCTTTCTATAAAATAAATTACTCTGCATGTGTGAGCGACTCTTTAACAGGAAGCAGGCCTTCCTGTTGTTTCTACATACACATACAAGGGCATGCGGATAACGGCCTCATTTACACACTCACAAGGCAACTGAATTACAAATCATGCGTCTCCCATTATACAAATCAGTGCAGTTGGATTGTTCACCAGTGCATCGCACCAGCACCATAAATGGGCTGCACTGTAATTCTGTAGCAGCTCAAGTACAGAGCAGTCAATCTTTATACTTCCACATTTTGTTTCACCTTCCTCTTTACTGAGGAAGCATACATCATTCCTGCAGAAAAATAATCAGAAGTGTGTGCTCCTACTTTTAAGCACCAATCGCTGAGTCAAAAGACCACAGAGAAGACTGTGGACCTGTTTGCATTGCATTAACATGGGAAAGCATGAATATTATACTATGATATTATACTGTGTATGTCATCGAAGATAATATTGTAATATTATAACGTCATTTATTTTATATATTATATGTTATATATTATAATTGTATAATAAACAAATATTTATATAAAATATATACATATCATATATATTTATGTGTGTACTTACCCTTATATACAGTATATAATACATAAGGGTAAATAATACTTTTGCAGGTAACAAACCACTTAAAAATAAAATTAGAGACATGACTGGCAATTCATAAGTGGCCAGGGGTAGAACCCAACCGCTCTATCCAGAGAGCAGCACCAGGGGGCAGTAGCGAGCTTCCCGGGAGGGGGGCCGGCGGGCCACGCCTGACCGAGACCCACCTTGTAGAGGCCGAAGAAGCCCAGGTCCCGCATGACGGACAGCGCGCTGACCCGGGGGCCCGTGGTGATCTCCCCGGCGACCTGCAGCCGGATCTTCACGATCTCCAGCGGGTTGGTGAAGATCACCTGGGAGCCGCCGGCCTGGACGCGGGGGGGGAAGAGGAGATTTACACAGCGCTCCGCTCCGCTCCCGCCCGTCACCGCCCTTCTGGAGAATAACCTACATTAACATGTCACTGCACCTACAGTCACATGCCGCAGCACAACACCTGCAACAGCTGGTTTTAAGAGGCTTCTGCATTCATCGCTATGCGTCTGAAGACGACTCCTTAAAACACAGTCTCCAGATGCACAGGCAATAGCCAAGATAGCATTTTTTAAAGACATGTCCCCGAATCTAAATACAATATATGGATATGTACACATAAAGGGCCTTAAAAATGAGTTTCATTGCCAAGAACAGAACTCTTTTGGGCAGTATGTAATTAGTATCATTCCTGTTTCTCTTTGATCAGCAAAGAGCACCCACGGGGAAAGAAAAGAGTGAGTTTTGAGAGTAGATCATAACCTGTAATTCTCACATCCAGCCAGTCACGTGGAAGCCAGCTAGCTCACTGCTAGCAATACAGGAGCAAGCTGGCTAGCAACAGATCACAGCAACAGTATTTGAGCTGAGCTTCATTTTATTCAGTAACTTAAAATAAATCCACGTGAAGAGAAATATTTCCAGTAATTCTCATTAATACTCCATTTCTGTTCTTGCCCACAGTTATTGAATTAATATATAGATACCTGTATATCAGATAGTAATCATACTCCACTTTCTCTAATAATTTGACTGTCTGCTGGCTGCAATATCTAGCATTAAAAAAGGGTCACTCAAGAAAATGAGTTGTGCATTTGTGCTTTTTGGGAAAACCGTGCATTTTTCACATAATTATCCAAACAGAGATGCAGATAGTTTTGTGGGGCAGTCATACATATTTAGTGTAGCAATCAGCAAGTCTCAGTAAATTGTGGAATGCGCCATTTCATGTATTGTTTTATTTTGTTAACCTGAGAACATTATTAGGGAATTAGCTACTTAACCCATGTGAAACTCCAGCAGGTGTAGTGGCATACGTGCTCATGCGTCTGCAGAAGAGAATTCAGGCCACAAGTGCAGCCCTCCAGGAAGGCTAGGCCGCTTGCCGCTAACAGAACGCTACGGGTGCACAGAGAAGGCTGCATCTGGGTCCATCGCATCAAATCGGACTTTATTATATGTTGATATTTGAGTCACATGCAGGGTGCGTGTGTGTGTGCTGCGTGCAGCCCCTGGGCAGCAGGCTTCCCACCAGAATGTGCTGGTTACAGGAATACCACCGCTGCACACAACGCTCATCTTCTTCCCTTTCAGGCTGAATGCTGAGGAAACGGCAAGAGGGTGGACTTGATTAAAGAGCCAAAACCTCCCAAACTAGAATTATAAATGACATTTAAGGCAAGTTCTAGCTAAAGAGGAGTTTCTTCTTTTCTTTATTTGAAATGATTGTCCCCTCTTTGTGTGGTGTTTGACCTCTCCAGTTCCACATAATTATGTGTGTACGCATATGTGTATGCATGGACGCGTACTGCATTTCAGTGAAGGCGCTCAGGTACTTTTACCGTTATTAAAACAGTGGCTCCTTCATGTGCTATCTCTGAATGCAGCCACACTTTCAGGCTCTGAAAACCTGGCTTGCTGCCGCCTCTTCAGAATGATAAAAAGAAAGAACATTTCAGGCCTGCTCTTATTTCTGGCCCTATCTTTTTTCCTGTTGCTCCTGGTTACTAACACTGTGCGCAGAAAGCGCCAGAAAGCAATTAGATAGAAATCAGTTTCCATGGATTTCTTCTTCGTTTGGGTACCCATAAAAAGGCATGCACTGTTTGCTTTTTTGCCGGAGTATATGAATGCTGAATTGTTTGTGTATTTATATCTTACGGGAAGGCATTAAATTTGTCTCAAATCTACGCCCGTGTTCAGTTAAAAGTCCTTTTTATAAGTGCTACCATATTTTTAGAAAAAGATGCAATCTCTTTATTGAAGGCACTCTTTAAACAGGAATGAGTGAAAGACCCAAACTTCGCTCTTCCATACAAAATAACTAGTAATTACTAGTAGGGGAACTTGCATTCGACAGTTGGACATAATTTAAATAAATTAAATTTAGAGAACAGACGTGTCTACTTATGCAGAGACATTTTTGTTTGTCGTTCTTCACTGGCTCATAAAAAATTGAACACCAAACCTGTTAAATGTCAAAAACTGTACAGTGAACCACAGGCATACGAGAGACTGCCAAATTGAATAATCAATCGACCTCAACAGCAATTGAACAATAAAAGATTGAACGGTCGGGGGGAGGGGGAAAGAACAAAACGTAATAATTAGAAAACAATTCATTTTAATTTATGCGATTCAGGGAACGGGGAAAGGGGGTCCTGGCCTTTTTTTCTCTCTTTTTTTTTTAACAAAAAAAAAGAGTTTACAAAACAGCAGGTAGTTTGTTGAAAGAAAGGCACATATTTGATTACAAGAGACAAAGTCAGAGCGGGGCGGCTAATTCCCGGTAATTACAAGGCAAGGCGATCTCCTGAGGGACTGGAGAAACTGCGCAGGCACGCTCGAGTAGCCACGCTGGGACAGGCCGCCTGAAAGCCCGGGTCAGGAGGGCCACGCGGAGGCCCTCTCTCACGTCAGCAGTTCCCACTTCCACACACACACGCGCTCAAAAAGCCACACAGCCACTTTACAGCCAGGAGCAAACATTAGATATCCTCCATTAATAATCACTTACACTTTCACAGGTGCCTCCTGTGCATGGCTAACGGGCGCTTACGGGCTGAAGGAAAATAAACTCGCTTCGCCATTTTTTTTGGCCAGAATTACGAACGTGCGCAAGTGGAAGGCTCTGACGCGCGTTTTTTTTTTTTTTACAGCTGTTCATATCGCGGCGGAGAGCGATCCGTTGACTGAAAATTAACAAAGCGTTTATTCTGCGCGCGTAATTTCCGCCCCTTTCCGACTCGCAGGCGCGTATTTTGAGCTTCGACGAGGGGCCGGCCGACCGGAGATAAGCGTAGTGCCAGCGCGTCCGTCAACGGAGCCTGACGTCCTTACCAAATAACCATCATGCCTCAGCGCCACTTAAACACACGCCGCATTTCAAAAGTGCCAATTTCGGCACGATGAAGAGAGGGGGCGCTGTGCCGCCGGTTTTCTGTGTGCGGCTTTCGATAGGCCGGGCGCTTTATTAACACGCTTCCCTCTCTCAGCGAGCGCCCCGTTCGTTTCCCAAATCCCTCTCCCTGCAGCACCCCATATTTTCCAATAGGACTGCGGAACCGCGCCCACCGTTGGCAGATCACAGCTTTTTTTTTACTCCGTTTTACTTCGATCAAATAAACAATTCCGTTTAGCATTTATTAAACATAAATAAGCGAGGTTTCGGGAGCGCGAGGCGCGGGCCGGGAGAAGCCAGCACCCGAACGAAAAAGGCTCGCCAGGGCAAATTCCGCGGGCTCTGGCAGCGCCGACGGACCCGTCACGAGAATCTGCTGAATCAACGAGAACTCGAAGAGGAGAAACGTTCTGACACCGGCCTAACGTAGCGAGCGAACACGCACGCCTCCCGCGTCTGCCGCACGTTCATATTCTTACCGCATTTGTGTTTTAGCTACTCGTGCATTTGTATGCACTTTTTCAAACATTTTATTACATTTCTGATGCCCAGTCAAATGTAAAAAAAATAAAATGTAAAAAAGTACGCGCAAGAAAATGTACAGAAGGCGCATTTCTAGGTATAAATTGTCCTGAAACTCTGTGTTTGGCCCATTGGCTTCAGAAAAAAAAAAAAAAAAAAAGGAATGAAAGGCCTCCTTTCATTGAGGGGCGCTGACGTGAGGGGAGTCGGCTGGAGGGGGGGGGGGGGCGATGTGGGGGGGGGGGGGGGGTTGGGCCTTACCTGCCGGCCCCTGACAGGTCACTGATCAAACGCGCTGGCTCTCTCAGGTAGCCGTCCCGTCTGTCCGTCTCATGTGGCAGGCATAAAAGCCCCGATCTGGCCGTCTGCGCTCCAGACACAAGGCACGCTCGCTAATCTACAGCCGCTGCCTGGGGGGAGAAGTACCTGTCTGACTCCTCCCCCCCCACCCCCACCCCCACACCCACCGCCTTCACTGATCCTCACAAAGATTCGCCCTGGCTCCCAGAAAATCCAATACGCTCAGTGACTGACATCAAACGGAGACCACGGGGGGATTCGACGCATCGCAAACTGCACGATGAACGTACGGCCACCTTTCTTAAAAAGATGGCGCGTACGCCATTTTTCGGAGTAAACAGAAACTGTGCACGGCCAGAGCAAGACTAATCCAGATATTGCGTGGCCCTGGATTCAATCAAAATCACTTAGCCACATAAGACAGAAGTTTAGCTGGATTCAATCAAGCCAGTCTGGTGCCCTGATAGATGAATGTTATTCTATTACTCACAATTAGCACACTTAGCTTTGTCATAGGTCCCCAGCCTGTTTCTCCAGGGGGGAAGTCACATTCTGCAGATGTTCCCACGCTGACTCACATCTATGAACTCTGTTCTCTAATAGATTAGCCTACCTGTTGGCCAGTTTTGTTCAGGAAGGTCTCTTGGTGCAATAAAGCAACATGTGCTACTTTCACAGGAAGACAAGTCCACCATTAACAACCCATCTTGCAGGCAGGTCAAAATGAAATTGATTAGTGATATTAAATTTGCCCGCAAGTTGCAGCAATTAAATGCCAATGAATTAATCGATTCAAGCATTCACAGAACAGCGTTTTCAAGCTCTGCATTCATAGCTAAGTGACAGACGTCAATGAAGGTCTGACCCAAAGAACAATGTCACGTATGAAGTCAGGAATGTGCACTTCATCATGTCCACTGAGGCACAGCCCACGGTGTCAATCACTCAGGGAAAGGTCATCTTCACCGGCTGCAACGTTTCACTTCCTCTGCCGTACCTCATCATAGCGAGCCATTTTTAAAAATACGGCACTGAATTAATCTCGGAAAGGTTGGACAAGGTTCGACTGTGTCGCAGTTGGCCTCGCAGTAGCTAACTGAGTTTAACCGGATTGAGGGGAGTGTCTTACAAACAAACAGGCTTTCTCTCTAAATGTACAACACTGCTTGGCCTGTATCACACTGCTACACTCACTTGACCATTTTCCCTTTCGCAACTTTCGCTTTCCCTCTGTTTTGTTTCAACTTACAATAAACGATAAAATTATGCAAGGTGCCTAAAATTAGGTGCCTTCTTGCACTTACATTCACTAACAAAAACCAACAAAAAGAACCACAAAGAGAAACACATTCATATGCTTGACATTGGCCAAGTAAGACGTCAAACTGTGGAATGATGGGATGTGTGCAGAAGGTGGTTTGAAATCAACTCAAACACACACTCAAACCAGAGATTATACGTGGTGTGTAATGAACGAATTATTTGTTTTTCCAGATAATGACTGAAAGCAGTGGCGCTACTGTGTCAGCGATTTGACCGCCTTGTTAATGTGTAGTCTAAGGGTGTTACTCACACATCCGCCAGCAAGGATTTCAGCGGGAAGTGGGATCGTTCCATCCTTCTGGACAGTTTTTCCTCGGACAAAATCATTCACCTGTAACATAACCATCGAAATATCAAACGCAAGCATATTCTGTACAAGCCACTACTACATTAGAGGCACAGTATCGTCATTTAGGACTGTATGCGAGGCTACAATAGTCAAAAATAATGCAAGACGCAAAATATAAGTCCTTTTTTTTATTGCCAATGAACTCCAGCTTCCCTGCTGATGTGCTAGGCCGCAGCGGCTAAACCGATCTTCAGAGAGCATATAGAGGGAAACAAAAGCTATTCCTAGATGAAATGTGTCCCCTGGAAAAGGCAGCAGGCACCATTTTGATTTGGATTAAGCGCGTGCGGTGGAACGAGGCACTTACTGTAAGCTTTATGGCCTTCTCTGGAGCCACACCCAGAAGCTGCGGTACCAGACCTATAATTAGGAAACACGACGATTAAAAAAAAAAAAAGAGCGAGGCCAGGAAGCAGGACTCGCGGGCTGCAGAGTTTCCTCAACACAACCCTAGGCCCACGGCATCCAACAAGTCATATTCCCCCAGCTAATCAGAGTTACTGATGTGAAACGTTTAGACATCAAACCTTTTAAGAGGGCTACAACGTGAAAGAAACTACACGCCTCCATAAACTCTCTCCAGTTTACCAAATTACAATGCAAAAGTTCCAGCCGGTTAAAGATAAACCAATTAATCACATTTTGAGCTCACGGAGAGCCCCTCCCACCTCCTTCGAGTAACAAACAGACGGATGACGGGGGGATTTGAGAGCGCGACGAGGCCTCGCAGACACCGGGCGGAAAGGTATCATTACGCCGGCTTTGGCGTATGATAATGAAACGCGGGCGTGGCCGCCCGAGAGCGCTTCTCCTGACGCCGCTCGCGGCCGAGCCGCTCGGATTGGCACTCGACTCCGCCGGGTTAATTAGACAGGGTCCTGAGACAATGACATCATCAGGCTACTGTTTCAGAGCAAATCAGATCCACGTGCGTCTTTCGCAACCGTTTGATTTCAACGTGGAAGCACTTAACCGATTTCAGGAGAACTGAGAGAGAGAGAGAGAGAGAGAGAGAGAGAGAGAGAGACGGGGGGGGGGGGGGGGAGGAGGGGGCGGCGGGAGACTGATCTTTGAATTTTATTTTTGGAAACATCTAACTTCGCCGTTTCACGACGCCTGGAAACTCTATACGCGGTATGTAAATTCAGCTTCCAGCAAAGTGGAAAACCGATTCTTGAACGGTTATGAAAACCATTAGTCAGAGTCCTCACTCCGCGTTTCCAGCACGCTCGCGCGGGCGCGGCGTCACTCATCCAGGAGGCGTGCGGTCGGGCCGCCGCTAATGCCTCGCATGTGCGCGACACAAGACCCCGACCGAGCCGTTAAAGAAGCCGCGAGGAGCTTCGGAGCTGGAACGAGCTCCGGTATGAAACGGAACACGTACCGCCATTTTCGCTGTGTTCCTCTGCCTCGGAAAGTCTTTCAGAACCCGGCGCGCACAAAAGAAACCGTCCCTGCAATCGTTCGCTCGTTTCTATTTCTCAGATTCGAATAGCAAGCGGCAGGAGGAAGCCTTTGTGAGCCGGGGAAAGATAACGGGCGTCAGATAAAGCTTTAGCACGTTCCGTCTAGCCCCGAATTCTTATCCTAGCTTTAGCGGTGTGGCCTCCGCGGCCATCATCCTCACACAGAGAGAGAGAGAGGCGCCGAGCGCTCGCTATCCTAGCGCCGCGGACGGCGGCCATTACGCAGGCACGGCCTCCACGCGCGCTTCTCTCCGCCCCTCCGACCCCCGTCCGCGGAACGGTTTGGCGGGAACGCGGGCTGTCGCCGGCCGGGTTTTTCGGGAGACTGACCTCTGTAGAGGCCGAAGAAGCCCTCGTAGCGCACCACCTTCTTGAAGCAGTCGAAGCTGCTCTTGTACATCAGCTCCCCGACGAAGGAGCCCGACGTGCGCTGGTTCTGCATGCGGGTCTTCACCAGGTCGATGGGGTACACCGCGGTGGCGCCCACAGCTGAGGGCGAGAGAGAGAGAGAGAGAGAGAGAGAGAGAGAGAGAGAGAGAGAGAGAGAGAGACACCAGTTACAAAGCAGAGTTCAGCGTTAAGGGTTTGTTTTTTCCCCACAATTGTCCGGTCGGCCATGTTGGTAAGAAAAATACTTGCCCAAACTACATTTATACTGCTCCGATATGGCAAAGTTTACTTGTTGCATAAAAAACTCAAAGCCTCTGTAATAAGATTAACACATCCACCTCCCCCCCCACCCCCCCAACAAAAAAATAAATTAATTAAAACCTCCTGTTATTTAAAACTGAACACATAATGAGTGAGAGATTCAACTGTCAGGTAAGTCTGTTCCACAGTAATATCTGTGGCATCAGTCAAGACCTTACTGTACTAATGTTCCTGATTCTATGATTGGTCAGTGGTCTCAGTAACCAATGTGACACTGGCCTTGTAACATTTTTTTTCTCAGACGCGACTCAGGCTTCTGTCCTAGAATTACGAACCAGCCCTGTCCAGGCAAGCGGCTGAACAGTTTTACTTTCCGCGAGCAATTGGACAGGCGTTTAAGTGTATAACCTTGAACGCCCAAACCCACCAAAATAAAAAAATGAGCTGCGTTGGGGCCTACAACGGGGGGGGGGCGAGAGGGGGCGCAAAAGGACGCGCAAAAAAAAAAAAAATATAAAACAAAGAAGTCACATGACTTTAAACTCATCAATTAGACCTCATCTCCAAAAAAAAAAAAAAAAAAAAAAAAAAGAAAGAAAAAAAAAAAAACTGCGCTAGCTACAAAGGGCTGCGATGCTGACGGGTTTTAATTAAAAAGGGTACTGAAGGGCGCTACCTCCTTATTAACCTGTCTCTGGGTGAAGCCCGTCTGGAGCCAAACCAGGCAAGGAGGCACCACCTCCGAAAAGCCTCTGATCAGTGACAGGTACAAAAGAATCTGCACACAAGGTTCCCGCGGGACACGCCCACCGCCCCCGCCCTGGGAGACGTCGCCTTCTGAAGGCAATGGGGCAGCTTTGTGCCGCTTACCCCGTGAGGCCCTACGGGGGGCTGGGGGCTGGGCCGGGGGGGGGGGGGGGCAGGTTATGTGGGGTGGGAAAAGTGGAGTGCGGGGGGGGTGGGTGGAGGGGGGAGGAAAGTTAGGTGGGGGGGAGAGAGGAGTGCAGGGGGGGTGGATGAGGGGGGGCAGGTTATGCAGGGGGGGAGGGGGGGAGGGGGGGTGGATGAGGGGGTTTAGGAACACAACGATCCGTGACCCACCTCCAGCGATTGAGCCCAAGCCGAACCTGTAGGCGGACTCGGCTGCCTGGACGAGGAAGGGGCGGGACACCTCGCCGGTGGACTGCTGCTCAGATGTGGGGGGGGGGGGGGGGGGCAGAGACAGAGAGACGGAAAGAGAGTCAAACGGCTGTCGAAAGGGCAGCAGAGAGGGGGGGGGGCGGGCATTCATGGTTTCAGGACAATCTCTGGGGTTAGCCTGACTCGACCCACCCCAGAATAGCATTTCCAGTCATTTCCAGTCATAGAAAGCCTAGCGGTAGCATTGCCACCCATTCCGATTCCACATGTTTCAGTCTCGGAGAAAAAAAAAAGCCTCAACATGCCTAATCATTATCATGCCCTGGGCTTTTTTTTTTTTTTTTTTTTGCTTTTTTTGCTTTTTTTGAGTTAAAAAGCTTAATTTGAAGAAGTTCGGTGTGTATGTTCAGGAATCATGCAGAGAATGCAGACAGTTCTTCTCGTTACTCTCTCTCTCTCTCTCTCACACACACACACACACACCATTTAACTAAACAAAGCAGCTGCTCATTAAGCGATCTGACTTTCAGTTTGTTAAGCCTGTGACAGATCCTTGCGTGCTTCTGTTGAGCGCATTCCGTTCTGTTGCGAAGCAAACTCCTGCAATTCGCTTTGCTGAATTAACGAAAGGAGGAGGGAAAAGAAAAATTACAAACTAAAACAAGCTGTGATTTAAGTCCGGGTTCGATTCTCCCCAGGCCTGGGACTGCTGCGCCATTCTGCGTGTGTTAGTCAAGCGGACGGGGCCGAGAGGCCTCGGGCGATTCGAACCCGCGCGGGAGCTCGACCGGAGCGTTAGCGGCCAGCCAAGCGCCGTGCCCCGCCCTCTCCGCGCCGCGGGTACCTGTCGCTACCTGCCGGGAGTCTTCGGAGTTCCGTCCGCAGGGCCCCTCCCCCGCCCCCCACCCCCCACGCCGCCGCGCCGCGGTCCCGCTCGTGGTTGGCGCTCCGGCGGGGGGTCCAGGGGCCGGCGGGGGCGAGGGGGCCCGGGCCGCGGGCCAAACCCTCCCCTCGGCTGGCTGCGGTAGGCCCCCGGCGTCTCCGCTCTGCCCCGACCGGAACCAGCCAGGCGCGGAGGGAGCCGCTTCGCCCCGCGCAGTCTGGGAGCACTTCTGACAGAAAGGAACATCCTGCCTCACCCCCCCCCAACCCCCACCCACCCGCCCTCTCCAACCCCAACCCCAACCCCCCCTCCTCCGCCCACAGCCCCCCCCGCCCGCCCCCCCCGCCACCGCCGAGCCGCCGTTCTCGACCCGCTCCGTCGTTTTTCATTTCCCTCGTCTGCACATCTGAAAACGAAAACGATCTTGGACGGCTGGAAGACGGGGAGGCGTGTGTGGAGGGTGGGGGGGGGCGGGGGGCGGGGGGGGACAATTTACGACTTTTTCTGTTTGAGAATTCTTGTGCCAGACCAAATTGCTGCCTGAAAAAGAGGCAGCTCTTTTCTGCGTCGGCCGACCGAACCGCTGGAGGTAGCTCACTGCAGCCCGCGGGGCCGGGGCGGGAGCGGTGAAGTCACGCGGCTGCGGAAACTGCAGCGGGGCGCCGGAGGAGACGGCCCGCGTTTACAGCGATTACCGCGTAAGCCTCCGTAATCTGCAATAACACACATTTCAGCATTTACTGCACACTTCCCTCCCTGTACGACAGTCCTGCACTTCAACAAAGTTAGGCCGAAGGTGCCTCCATAGACAGGAACAAAATTTGTGTCAACCTGAAATAGATGTTTAGACAAAAAAATGTACAGATAAACAGTGAATTAACAAGACAGTTCAAAGCTTGGCTTCAATTTCACATTGTACAATACCTGTACCCCAAAAACCGCAATAGCAGAATGGTGAAAAGTAAATTTATACTACAAAATATATGGCTGAATATAAACTTGTGTGGATTACATCATCTAGCAGGTGACTATAGCCCACTGTGTGCTAGCAGGCGAAAACAATTCAAGTAAAAAAACAACAGTAATCATTATAGATCTTTTTCAAATGTGTATATAAGCCCACCACTGCTACTTCCTCTGTCAACTCCAAACAGTGCAGACTGGCATTTGCTTCCTCTGAAACGCACACAGCCAGCTGCCACTCCCTGTCACACTGCAGTCCACCAGCTCAGCTACGCAGTCACTGTGCCGGCAGTAGGGATGTGAATAATGAATAATGTGGCAATCGGATACTCTTTTCACTACTCAAACGGTACTTGGATACTCGTTTTCTCTACTCTAACAGTATTTTGATACTCGATTTCTCTACTCAAACAGTATTTGGATACTCATTTTCTCTACTCAAACGGTACTTGAATACTCGTTTTCTCTACTCAAACGGTACTTGGATACTTGTTTTCTCAACTTAAACGGTATTTAGATACTAACGAGATCAGAGACGACCGTCGAGATGACAGTTGTCCCGTGTCTGTGCTGGCGAGGGCAGGATGTGACGTGTGCTTTGCTTTCATAGCATTCTGAGTGCTAGCTGTTCCGCCTGTGAATATTATTACTGTGCCGCACAATTTGCACTTCACATTCTCGCTGTTTGCTTGAATGAAATAATTCCACGATGCGCTAGGATGATTTCGCTTTGTGTTGGCTAGCAGATCAGCTAACACAAACGTTACTGGCAGTAGGCTAACTTTGCTCACTTGGATTTGTCAACCGTGAAACAGGCCATTTGTCTAATGTTGTCCCTTTGAATTTGGAAGGGGTAACATTTACATTTTTAGTGCGTTTTAACATAGTTAAACAGTTTCATCATAGGCTACAAATTTTATGAAAATGAATTAAACGCTCCTTATTTGTTTGCATTGGCAGAGTTTTAAATTTAAATCGAGTAGCCGAATATTCAGACATTCATTCACAGCCCTAGTCAAGAGGAAGTACACTTTCTGTGCGCTAACCACAGACAGACGGCACGCACCTGAACAAAAAATTGAGCTGTACTTGCAAAAGGAGGTGAAGGCAATACCGCCAACTGAAGCTCTCCCTCCCTGGTGGTCTCAAGTGGCAGTTTATATGCGACCTGCTGTTCAAATTTGGCAATGGCGAGTTTGACGTTCCGATTCCAGTTAACAGGCCACGTCACAGCAGTGACAACAACTGTTTATGCTGGACACACAGCTCAAAAGCTCCCAATAAACAATATGTATGAAAGAAATGTACTTCTCTGGAAAGCACACCGTAGCACAGAAAGATTTTGTTCTTTTTTTACCTGTCTCTGGACCTCGGCAAGGTTGTACGGAAGAGCCCCCTCCTCCAACGGCGCGATCTGTTCGATGTCGAGGAGGCCCACGCGCCTGCGGGGAAGGGAGAATTCAGTCAGCTGACCGCGGGGCGCTGCAGGGCAGAAGAGGGGCGGGGCTTCCTCCGAACACAGGACCCGCGCGGCGTTCCCGGACCCCGGACGAGAATTCCGACCGTCATGGGAACGATTATCTCTGGCATCTCCAATCAGGGTCGGCGGCGATTAAAGTATAGCGTTGCGCAGGACTAACGATCAGGTGCACGCCGGAGGAGCAATTACCGGTGCGCGAGGACGGCGCTGATGTAAGGAAAGCGATCCGCGTACAGTAACATCCGTGAGCCGCGCCTCAATTTCCCTCAGAAACGCCAAGCCGGCGGGCTTAGCTCGCGAACCCCCTTATCCGGACCGTCCGAGCGGACGTCTCCACTTCCTTTGATCACGTCGACCGTTTTTCCAATCAGTTTGGTCGGCGACAGGCCCTGGGACAAGCCTACGGTCGGCGCAAATTCAGCCTGTGCGTCGCTGATCCTGCTTTACCACAATGCATCATCTCTGTGCTCGGTAATAAAAAAAGCTTCATGAAATATTATCGCTGTTGTTTATATCATTAAAATGGCTGAGTTCAGGTCATCACTCTTTTTCAGATGAAGCACCAAAGAGAGGAATCATCTTGCTTTAATTAAAAAGGGCAGCAATTTACAAAAGCAAAGAGGGGGAAAAGGCCAAACAGCAAAGCGAGCGGATTTATTCAAGAACAGCACATGGCATCTTAGCATTATTTAAAGGTATTAAAAACCATATTTGATAATACCTCTACTAAACATGGCCGACGTGTATGAATAAAGCTTATAATGTCCATCACAGACAAAGGGGGCAGTTAGCTGTCGCAGTGTGATGTCATTAAAGACGTGGATAAAGTGGTGACATCACCGTTTCCTGTAGTACGGTGGCTGAGAGGGCCACGCTGCTGTACTCACCCCCGCGGCTCAGACAGGTCAGCCAGCTTAAACAGGATGTCCACCTCCATGGGGGTCACCTGACCAAACCTCTGCGCCGCTATGATGAACTCCTCTGAGGCAAGGGAGACAGAGCACAGGGCATCAGCCCTCTCTTTGGGGTACGTTACTAACTGAAAATACAGTTACGAAAACACAATACATTACCCACACTACAAAATGAACTTAAGTAACAACTAAATCCTGATTATACTGCGTATGCACACAAGTGCGCGTGCACACACACACACACACACACACACACACACACACACACACACACACACACGCACACGCACACGCACACGCACGCACACGCACACGCACACGCACACGCACACGCACACGCACACGCACACGCACACGCACACGCACACGCACACGCACACGCACACGCACACAGACACAGACACAGACACAGACACACACACACATATGCACACACACACACACACAAGTGCGAACACACACGTTCATTCGTGCAGCATGGTCTTGCCTGCCTTTGTACCACTCCTATCTTGATATCAATTATTCTTCATAATAATTATTATTACTGGTGTTATTGTTCTCCTTCCACCATCATTTCAGAAAATTACCACCCAAATTTACACTGATACGCTGAAACAATTTAAAGGATTCCTTCAAGCATGTTATTTCTTTATGCCTTTTTTTTTTTTTTTGGTTGCCTAAATCAGGTTCATTGTTTTACGAACGTCTCCAAATCCACATGGATTAAACCACAGAACTGCAGAGCAGTTCCAGAATGGAGACCACATTGAACCCAAACCAGGAACCAATATATAGCGAGTCCCATTACTGGCATCCAGTGACTCAAGAGCAGCAGTATGCTGTTACATGGTTGGTGCGTCGCTCTATACAATGCAGCAGAGCTCATGTTTACTCTTAAGCAGTAAACACTTTCAGCCCGCAAGTCCCCCCCCCCCCCCCCTCTGTACGCTTCCTTAACCACTGCGCACATGTGAGACCATCACGGTTCATCTACGGTCGCCTAATGGGAACAAGGACACTCGACGGCAAGCAACCCCGGCCGGCTGTCTCTACCTGTATCGTGTGGCACCCGCACAAGTGCAAAGGCGGCCACACGAGCGCCCGCACGTGCAGGCAGGGGTGGGGTGGGCGGGGCTTCGCCGGCGGTATTTGTGGTTTTTTTTTTTTTTTTTTCCTCCCCAAAGGTTCCTCCAGCGCCACATGAGGTACTAATCAGAAGGGGACGTGCCGGAGAAGGAGGGCGAGGGGGACGTGTAAATCTGCACGCGGGCCGTCCCGGAGGGGCACCGCGGGGCAGATAGCATCGCATTCCGAGCAAGCGGCGCAGGGCGGGGCGGGGCGTGGGCGTGCCTGGCGGCGGCGGCGCCGGCACCGCGTTTTCGGCCCGGGCCGCTCCGCGGTTCACCGACCGGGCGCAGGGCCTGGCGAAACTCAGGGCCCCTTTTGGAGAAACCCTCCCCTCTGTCCATTTCCCTGTGGGGTTCCCCCTTTTTTTTACGCTGAGTGGCAAGCAGAGGGAGGGGGCGGGGGTGCGCGCGGGGAGGTTCCGGGAGGAAGTGGCGAAGACACCGCCGCGGATGGCAGACGGGCCGGCGGGCCGGGGGCGGCGGAAATCGGGCTCTTGTGCGTGCCGGGCCGCGTCCGGCAGGCACGTCCACACAAAGGGCAGCGGGGGTGAGGCGGGGTCGCGGTCGCGGTCGGGGACGGGGGGGGAGGGGGGACAAAAGAAAAAAAAAAGGAAGTAAACTGCGCCCGACCTTTAGTGACCTCGACGTCTTTGCGACTCCCGGCCAGAGTGGAGTAGATCTTCCTCATGAGCTCCATGTTGTTCAGCAGAGAATTAAAGCCACTGAAGTAGGAGAAGCTGACCTGGTGGGAGGTGCCACCACCAGCGACCTGAAGGGGGGTACAAACAAGAACAAGGGGAGGATGTGGGGGCGAAAAAATCATGAATGCAGTCCTGTTTTATGGCAAAAACATGCACAAACAATATGTAACACATTTTGGGGGGGGGCGGAGGGAATCAACCGGCTCCTGGATTATTTTTTTTTAGGATAAAGCGGGCAAAAAAAAGGGATCGATCGCTAATCATTAACAGAATTTGTAACCATCAATGCCTACAGGAATTAAATAAATACAGAGGAGAATTACTGCTTGAAGCCCAGTAGTAATTTAAGAGGATCCAAGTTCTAGAACCATTTTAATTAAGATGTTTCATGAGAAGTGGGACCTAATAAACAGGAAACAAAATAAAAAAAGAAATAAGACTCAAAAATAGAATCTGCAAGTGTTGTGCCTCAGCATGCAAATTAAAATTCCTGAAGCCTGCAGCCTCCTCTCTCATCACAGAAGGACAGGGTTCTACGCGGTTTCATAGCATTACTTACACTCACATAAAAACAAAAGCAAATTTCTCAGCCGTTTGCTTGTTTGGTTTAATCAGATTTAGTTTTATATCAAATTCAAAAACGAATTCCCCCCTGGCCTACATAAATGAGCCCACTGGACTAGTTAGGAGGTTAAAAATGTGTGACCTGCTATGTTATTCAGTGGGGGGTGGGGAGGAACACACTAACAACCCCTCACTAGATGGCAGTGTAAGCTTTACAGTGTCTTGCCTGAAGCTACCAAAAACAGGTACCCCCTCAAACACTTCTGTCGACCTACAGCACAACAGAAAAACGCTCCCTAACTGGGCAGGTTCAACCGACCTCTGTCTGTAAGCCAACACCTTTCCACCGGTCTGATCAGTACGACGGTCGTTTAAAGAGAAAACTGTTTCACAGACACCGGGTCTGGTTCTTCCAGTCTTCATGTGCGGCCCGTAAATTAGAGGACGAGGTGTTTAAGCTGGAGTTTAGGGGAACGTTACCTCTAATTCATTTCCGATCGCTTCTGCGGGAGTGTGTTTACTAACGGCAGCGCGCGGCTCCCTCGTCTCTGAGGCAGACGCTGAGAGAAAATGACAGAGGGCACGAGCGGCGGCGTTTGTGTGGAGGGCTGCGCGCATAAACCAGAAAACCTCCGTGCTCGAAGGGGAAAAATAGAGGGGGGAAAAAAACCCCCTCTAAAATAGGGTGAAGCACTGGAGGGAATTGGCTGCTCGATTTATGGTCGATTCCGTCACTGAAATAGGCTCGCGGTCGGCTCGCGGCTACTCGCTAGTCGCGGCGACCGAGTTTGACTCACGGCGACCAAGGACTCCTCCACAAACGGCGTCAGCATGTGTGGCCGGATGGTGACCATGATGTCCCGGAAGTCCAGGGCAGTGATAGTGCCGGTTCGGGCCTTGTCCCTCTGGATGAAAGCCTGCCTTGCATGCTCCAGTTGCATTTCCTGTGTAGTCATGGAGACACTGAGTTATGGAAACTGGCTGGCGGGAGAGCCATCCGGCTCAGAATGCAGAAACTAGTTCTTGAGACTGAAACAAAAACTAAACAAACACTGGAAGTCCTTTTCCACGGGATTTTTCATTTATTTAAATATTTTTTGCTTTTCAGATATCGAGAGGGCATGCTGTAGACCTTTGTGACAATGAAACCTTGTAACTCCAAAATGTTGTCTCCAAAATTACAAGATGCTATTTTGAGCAGGCATAATATGTCCATTACAAAACGTGCCATTGTGAAGTAAAATTTCCCCCTTATTGTACATAATTCTCAGGTTACATAGTTTATTTATTAATTCATTTATTTATATATTTCAGTGGGGAAACTAAGACTTGAGCTATTTATCATGCAGGTTTGGACTTGGGAATAGTGAAGAAAGGGCCTCGCCGCCCCTGGAGTTCACACGAGACGCGATGAGGCCCTTGCCGCCATTTTCCCTCTCAGTTACTGAGAGTCGGCAGTTGGTGGAGCTGCAGTCATTTGCTCTTGAGCCGTGTGTTGGTGTGTTTCTCAGCTTATCCGAGGCCTTGATTAAACACACCCCAGGGTATACGTGCTCAACGTGCTGCCACGACACCTAATCACACCTCAAGGCTCGCAGTGCCACACAACAGCCCCGCAAAAAAGTGCTTCTTTAAGACAATGGGTAACACTGACACAGTCACACGTGGGCTTACAAAGGCCACAATTTCTTCGAAGGTTTAAGAACAGTGTTTGATAATACCTAGTAATATCTCATATTGAAAATGAAGTGCAATTACTGGATTATAACAATAAATAACTAACAATACCTTCATATTGAACCTATTCTTATTATACGTCATTATGTATACAATTATGTGCACAAATTATAGGTAGTTACATAAACATGAATTCCTTACACAAAGTTACAATGCACGACGCATTAAAAGAACAAATAGCATTAAAAGAAGGTCTTTTTTTCAATGGATTAATAGACCAATATTCAGCACCTGAAGCTATCGACTCAATTCAAGGCAACAGCAAAACAACAGACAGCAGTATACAGTCACAGACCACCTGAAAGCTGAAAAGACGCTGCGGTTTCAAGATTGACATACCATAAAAGAAAATCAGCAAATCAACGTTTAAAATGGCGGGATACGATAAGCACCTATGCCCGTCTGTGAGAAACGTCAGTTGTCACCGCTAAGATTACTGTGAAAACTCTTCATTAGCCGAGGTTATTGTAATTGCTTTACCCCCACAATGAAAACCGTGCCAGGAGTCTTTAAAAAAATAGGCCTACAAAAAAGGGCCAGAGATATTTACAAAAATTGCGCTGCAACTGAAAAGACACCATTAAAATTGACCCAGCAAAAAAAAAAAAAAGAAAGAACAAGACAATAATAGTGCAAATGCGGCAGGAACAAAAAAAAAAATTGACAAGATAGAGTTAGTGTGGAGTAGTCAAAACAAGACAAAAACTCTGGGGCAGAAAAATGCCAGACCAACAGCTAGATTAAATTAAAAATGTTTGAGAGACAGCTGCAAAACAATCGTGGCACACAATCTTGCAGTTTACCGTTTTAGTCGTTACAGCCTTAAATTAACGCAACTGTGCGGGCCTGGAGATGTGGTTTGCTGGTGGGCTTTATAGTTTGGAGGTACTGCAGGCATTTACTAGTTTAAAAAACCCCAATGTTGACACCACCACTGTTTTATTGCATTTAAACGTTCTTAGATTTGAGGAAAAACATTTGTCATTTTTCTGTTTGCCATAATTATTTAGTGAGCCTTGACATTTTACCTGAACTGAAACAATGAAATACCTTTGAAGGAAAAACGTTACAAATTCTCTTCGGGAGGTCTTTTTTTTTTTTTTTTTCTTACACAACGTGTTAAAAAAAGAAGGAAAAAAAAGACCAGTTAGAAATGCTATTATAATAATGCGAGGTCTAATTACAGCATAGCTACAATGTGCTTTTGCTACACGTATGTTAGCCTAACATCTGAATCATAATGAATACAGCTGAATGAGGTCAGGACCACATACAAAGAACCACATTTGACTTTCCAGAGAATTCCAAAACTCCTTTTCCAGATAATTTTCGCAAGACAACAAAGATAATCCTTTGCCAGAATTTTGATACAGAAACGCTTCTTATATAATCTAGCCCTGTGTTCACCTGGATGTTTGCCATTTGGACAATAAGCGTATCAGTCTGATTAAAGGAAATGTTCCTTGGAGGAACAAACCTGGACCGAGGACGTCTACAGCGGAACATTTACTGTACGACACCGGGGCTGTGGAGATAAGTTCCTGTGTGTTCGGATGCATTCCAGGTCATTAACAACAGCCATCTCTCTCAGGTTCTCAGGGTTTGCTTCCACCCACAAAAGGCTTTTGGTACCAGTAAAATATTCCCAAACAGTTACAATATTATGTAGTTGGTTTAGAACCATTTCCCCCATAAAATGTTAGCAGAATTGTTGAGATGCTTCACTGCTAATCTTCACCTGGCTTGTCAATCCCCCATCATAAGAATTGCAGGATATCTTTCCCCAGACTGACAAGCAAAGTACACGCCATCAGAAAGTCCCTGGATGTAAAAAATAATGACACATTTTGTTTTCTTTTTTTCCCCCCACTCACATACAGTTCTATCGCAAGGACCAGCGGCCCGAGGAATCCGATAACTAAATAAAGCCGACGTAACAGGAAATGTCCGTTTGGCAATCGCGGCCGTGTGTTCCTGCAGCTAGGTCTCTTTTGGAACGAGGTGCTGGAAAACAACTGGGAGTCACGGGGGGAAAGCGTGCCTGTGAAAAACGTCTCCACCAGCGAGACAGTGTCGGTGTGTTCCGCGGCATGTTCCCTCACCCATCTGGTCCATGTTAACGGCAATATAAAAAGCTCATTCAAACGTAGTGAGGGTAGATGCAAACTTGGCATGGCTCACCCCTCCCGCTGCCCGATTCCAGGTCTAGACATTATATTGGAATGGCTCGCACACCACAAATACAAAAGGAATGCCGCAGCGCCCGCTGATAATATCACTTATAGAGAAACATTTCTACCTGTTTGCGAGGAGCAGTTGGTGCCACGACTACGTCATCTAATAAAAGCCAACTGCTCCCGCAGAAATACAAGCTCGGTGTTTCATTAATGCTTAACAAAGTCAATATGCTTTATTGTGTTGAGAAAAAGGTGCACCGGCCGTTATGACTTTGTGTGCAGGTCTGGCAGGAGAGACAACAAACTGAGCTCTGCATCCAGGGGACCAGTACAGTTCTCTAGAACGCACTTGGAATCAAGGCAAAATTAAGAGGTGCTTGGTAAAGCTATTCAGCAATTAAGAGGACTATTTTTTCTCAAGAGGAGGATGGATACGTGGTGGAATAGGCGTACCAGTAGGAACTGTGTGAACTCTCCATACGAGAGGTGCTTCTTTCGCTCCTTGCCAAAGTGCAGCTGCATGAACTCCGAGTCCCAGTTAAAAGGAATGTGCTGATGAATAGTGGTCTGGCCAAAAACCTGCTTCACATCATCTGAAGGAGAGAAAACGAGAGGAACAACGTTCAGTTAAAAAAAAAAAAAAAAAACTAGCTAACTACATGATCACAGGTAAATACGACCATAGCATCTCACCAAACAAAGACGACAACGCGTGTGATCATCAAGTGATTGTCTGCCAGCCTTCCAAAATGCAGCGCCCTTTTTCGCTAGGTGTTGCTTTTAAGCTAGAGAAAAGAAGTCTGCTTTCCTTATTGATTTCCCGTATTGATTACGTGATTCAATGTCTCATATTCAAGGTCTTAAACACCCACATGATTTTCAAGGTCAGTTCTTAAATACCCAGAGGCTACGCTCGGTGTTCCTCAGAAAGAGTCTTCTTTTAAAACTACACAAGTTTATCTGAACAGAAATGAAAAAGGTAGGCTTGAGCCCCTGATATTTCTGACTGCCCAAAGTTTCGGAAAACCAAAACTGAAGGAATAATAAAAAAAGTAATGTCTGCATAAACACTCTGGTTCAATCCATCATGTCAGGAGCGCTGGCATTCCTTTTCAATCTGTTCCCTGGACACAATTAGTATTATTCAAAAGCTAATTTGAAAGGTAACGATTAAACATGCGTGCAAATTTGCATGCGTTTCCTGAACGGCCCAACATCCTCTTCCAATGGCATCTTGAACCTGAAAGCATTTCCAGATAAAGCCTCAAGCACGCGCATAAAGACAGTAGCATGAAAGCAGCTGTTTTCGGGATGACCGTTACCACTGTAAAAAATTAAGCAACACAACCACAGCTGCAAAGTTCAAGGAATTAAAAAGACAAGCAAGTCCTCGAAGCAAAGATTAGGTAGCATGGTTTTCTAGATTAGAGGAAAAGCCTATTATTGAAGGACGACAGACAATACAGGTAGGACACATCTGACGTGAGGTCAGAGCACCGAAATAAAACAATTCGATAAGACGGCAACCTGTTTCTTATTACGTTTAAAACAAACAGCATTTCAAACAGCAATGGAGGGGTGGGGGGGTGGGGGGGAAGAGTGTGTGGGGGTGGAATCTGAGTGAAAATTTCATCCAGGCTGTCTGTCTCTGGAACAAGACAGCTCAGGCAGGTCTGACTCCATAATGAGGCAATAAATATACAGCATTACTACAGAGTAACACTGCTGCGTTATTTCAGACTCTGCATTTATATTATCAGCTTTTATGTACCTGTCAGCACTCAAGGCTGTGAATTTTTTTTTTTCTTGTTGGCTAATGCACAATCAAAGTTGCGTGCATTTCATGTTGCGTGTTTATTGACTCTATTCCACCGGTTACAGCTTGATTCAAAAAAAGAAAGAGGGGAAAAAAGGCTAAGATTAAAATCCTCCCGTCATTTCGTATTTCTTTTTTCCCCCCCCTGTATCCAGCATGAAAAAAAAAAGAAAATCAAAGGAAATGTAAAAAAGGGACAGTTTCAGGACCCATTTATGCACTGGAAAAACAAACTCTCCTTTAACACAAGCAAGCTGACGCAATTAATTCTGTTAATGCGGTTATAAAGCTCCGAGTCCTTTTCGTTCACCGAGAACAGCTATTCAAGGTAATGAAAGCTAAAAAAAAAACAAACATAAAATGTGTCACAAGTACGGACATTAACATTAATCCGTGTCCACGGTGATTAATTTTTTTAAAAATTTATTTGAAATTATGGCGGAGATTCGGCGCTGGAAATGCTGAAGCATGCAACACGTGTGACACCCGTCACGTGCCATCTCGTTTTTCCACAGCTAAAAAAATTTTTCGCTCGCTTTTCGATATACTGTACCATTAAGTACATTCATTAACCTTTAAAAGGCACAAATAACAACAGACCTTTTAATTATGAAACCGAAATGTCTCAATTAAATATTTTAATTAAAGCTTTTAAATACGAAAATTTAAATATGTGCATAAAATCAACCGTAATGATCGTACTCCCTACTGACTGGAACAATTACTGAATTTTCTTTCTCTCTGCGCTTCTGTGCGGCACATTTAAAGCTGGGTTCACGTAGCATGTACACGCGAGGCAAAATGAGGTCATTTAAATTAATTAGGCAATTTAAAATATGCATTGCCTACACCTTTGTGCTTGGCAGCATTAAGGTAATGATGTCAATCACATGCTATACACATGGAAGGGTCATTACATACAGTACTCTCCACACAATACCTTTAGAATTAGGTCATTATAATGAAGCAGATAGCCTTAAAAGCATTATAACCCTTAGGGAAACAACTGATTTAAATCTCATATTTACATATTATACAATAAAATAAATAAAAAATAATAATATATAATATATCATTAATAAATTAATTACATTTACATTTTATTCTTGTGTGTGTGTGTGTGTGTGTGTACGTGGGGGGGAGGGGGGGCGAGGAAACTCAAAAGACAAAAACTTTGGAGCACCTAATAAAGCTGCCAAACAATCATTGCTAATTATTCTTCTTGCACAACATGTAACATGGCTGCAAATTGTCAAATATATCCACAGAGAATTAGACAATTATAAACAGACTTTTTCTTCTTACGGTGGTCACGATGGTTAAACAAATGTTCTTCAGAAACCCTCTCACGTTCTTAAATGATGGAACGAAAAGTCACTGATACGTGATTTTAAAAAGTTACCGAACGTTGCCACTCCGTTTCCGGTTTTGTCAAACAGCTGGAAGGCGACCATGAAGAGTGCATCCGGAGAACACAACACAGACTCAAACGCAAGAAACTCCTGGAAGGAAATCAACCTGAAAGAGAAGACGACAAAAAGAAGTTTAAGAGCCTGGAGAAATTTCACAGTTCAAGTTCAAGAGCCACAGACGCAACACCAAGACGCTACTGCGCTGTACAGACCGTTGTTAATAAGTAAGATAATGTGATCCTGATGATCCAGGTACGTTTTTCCAGAACAAAAGGCAGAGGTTGATTTTCCCAATGATTCATGAATGAAATATCAACAAGTAATCAATGCGTGCGAGTGCAATACTGCGATCGGTTCTCCACAGTGAAACAAAAGGCAAGAGCACACTTGTACAGAACACTCTTGACACCCACTGCAATGCTGTACAGTAATTATGAATATTAAACAATTCTGCACAAAATATTGCTATTTCAGTTCTACATTCAGTGTGCAGCACTGGGTGTAAATGGAAGCCAAAACAAAACGACATAATTGGCCAATTGTCTGTTCAAGCACTCTGGATTCAACTACAATATTGTATTAAAATGAGTAATAAAAATACAGTACTGAAATAACATGAGGATGACTTTGGTGAGGACTGCTTCATCGATTTAAATGTAGTTTACATAGTGAGTATCAAATGTGATGTATACACAATAGCTTATGGGGTATACATTAGAATGCAAATACAAATTCATTTCCATAGCATACATACATTCCAATGCATACAGTAGTAATGCAATGTACCCATCGCCATCTTGTGAACAATTAAAATGTTCTGGCTTTCCTTGTCCATCTTGTAACAATAATACCAGAAACCTGGTAATGTGTTCCAAAACCTGCTCTTAGTACAGTGTAAAGGCATTGAAAGTTGTTGTTTCACAATCTTGGAAGTCAGCTCCATATTTTCAGTTCACAATGTGCAACTTGCATTGAACTTGATAATTGGCCTGGATTTCCCTGCCCAAAGGCCCCCACCCTACTCCACCATGTGACACCCCCCCCCCCTCCTGCAAGTAATGTTTTACACCAACTGAACCTATGATTTAAAATCACAATTCTATTATAAACATGCTGGAGAACAGAATGAGACTCAATCACCATAACTGTTACTGCTCTTATTAAAATTACCAGCAAGACTCTGACATTGTATTCCTTATGTTTGGCAGGCCCACATTCCCCTCTATTTACATATAAAAACAGACCCACCTGCGCATGCCAAGGCATTCATTTGGTTAGAACTTATAGTATGTCACAATACTTCTGACTACACGTGCACATATTTTCCATTCTCAAAAATATTCATAATGGCATTTTAATGTTCTGTATAGACAATGGCGTATTGGCACAGAAATGACCAGTGTGATGGCAGAGCACATGATTTGCAATTCCCTGGGTAACATTCAAGAATATTTTTCAGTAAAGTGTTTCTTAAATGATACTACATGGGCCCATGACAATCTCAGAGCAAAAAAGCTACTGCATAACCCATATAACAACCCCCCCCCCCAAATTTATTCTGTTGGACTACAGGGGTTACCAGTGCAAGAAATGTACAAGCATGTGTTTGCGCTGACGTGCTGTACATGCAGAGTCTGCATTCCCTTCATTCTATTTCAATAGAAAAGAAAAAACATTTTAATCTGTCGACAGGGTAAATAGACTACAGGTTTTGGTTGGGGCTAAGATATATGAAGATTGACCCCCCCATCACAGTCTTCTAGCGCTCTTCTAACTAATCAGTCAATTTCAGCACCTATGCCAATTTAAAAAAACTATAAGAAAACTTTTCTGGACTCAAAAATCCAGGTCAAATTTTCTGTGGGAAGGGGTCTGAAAGGTGTCTGTTGTACATTTCACAACTGAAATGATGAAGTGAAGTCAGCTCTAAAGGACAGTCCATACCATGCATTTGCGATTCATTTCAAGGCCATGAGAGGCAATGATTTCATTTTTGTAGCCACTCTAAATGCATTTTGTTCCTGATGAAATTCAAACAGGAATGAGAACAGTTTGTCTCTGGGCATAGTGAGCTGACCCATCGTGGAGTCAAGTTATTGTTTTACTATATAAACCAGAAACGTTAAAACTTCAGGCTACAGTCAGAGTGGATGGGAGAGGTACAGTATTAAACCGCTAAGTTGAGGAGATATACATCAGTGTATACCATGCGCAGACACACGTATAGACACACACAACATGTAAGCAGTGTTTGATTCATTCTGACACAAATGAACCAGATAAATTACACCTCCCTACAGAACAGAACTGAATTCCTAAGAAAAAGCCTTAGTTAAAGTTTAAATGGTTTTTAAGGGATAATATCAGAATTAGAATTATTGTCTGCACAGTCCATGACAATTATGCTTTATTGCTGTCCAAGGAAAAGGATGCATACACAAAGCAATGTTTTTCAAACCATTTTAGGTTTTTTTTATTTATTTAATCAGAACATTTAGAGAACAGATTCTCTAGAGACTGTCAACAGCATCTTAATGACACATCAAAACATTTATCTGCACAGTAAGGCAAATTAAACACCTACAGTACCCATGTGATAGAACAAAGTACACGCCGTCCTGAAAAACAGTCCCTCACCGCTGTCCACGGCCTCCTTAACCCAAACGCACACCTCTTCCGTCTTCCACCCGTACTGAAAACAGGACCCAGTCCCGTAAGGAGATCTGCAACTGCCCGTGATTATATTTGGCTGGGATTATATCATTACCTTCACCGTGTTACAATTAACACCCGGCTTTTCTTCAGCTAACTGTTATTAACAACACAATCCGCTTCTCCTTCGATTAGTAATAAGCATTTCTATATGCATACTGTTCCCTGCATTTGTATGCTCTATGCGTTAGCCCGAATAGGAGTTCCTCCTAAACGCAAAAATAATAACAAACACTGGTTCAATTGTTCTCCAGTGACTGCACTCAGGATGAAGATTATGATGGTTGGTTTAGCAGTGCCTTGACTACGAGAAAACAACAGCAAGGAATTATGTCAAAGGAAAACACAATCTCCCTTTAACAGAGACCAAATCAAGACAAAATAATAAAAACCAATCTGGGATATCTCCGAACCATCAACTAATATGGCACCGAACCAAAAGAGTCATCTATATTTGTATAACCAGAAACGTGAGTGTGTGGTGGTTGCCTCAGGGTACATATCCATAATACGGTCACAAATGCAGCAGTGCATTTTATTAGTTCCTTATACATCTCATAGAGAACTAAGCATTAAAAGGGTTTCTTTGGTTCTCAAGTGGGACACAAGCACTGCAAATAAAAATAGGACATTATTTTTGATAGCATTTCACTTTCATTTTAAGCAACTTAATGCATTTCTGAGCTTAGCTGCCACTCTTCCAATTGTATGTGAAAAACTCACATACAATTGGACTTCCTCTCAGAGTGTATTTCGCCATGGAAATTGTACCAGATTTTTTACAAACATTTTAGACATACAAACTACTTTTTGATAGACAATTTCATGTTATGTTGCTGTGCACGTAAATCATAATCTACGTTCAATCCGAGACTGTTCCTCAATGTGGTATCCAAGTGCCTGTATTTCATATGGATTTTAAGAACTGCTCAGAAACAACTGGTGCTGTTCAATGTTTAAACATCGAAGGCTACTGGGTGACCTATTCGGCTAATACCCGGGGTTACACCTGCTAATACACTTATAGTTTTCAAAGAGGCACAGGCATTGATTAATGATCTCATAATTACCATAATCCCAACTCAGAAAGCTACAGCATGAGTAGTTTTCCAAAAAAATGTTAATTTTAAGTACAAAGAACCTTATTACAACCTAAGTCCAGATTGTATTTAATTGATGTGGTACACTCATCTGAAATTATAGGTTTGTTAGAATAGAAAATAATCAGCCATTGATTTTTACATCCTGGTCATTATTAATTGAAAGGAGTTGCAGGGGAGTGCCCATGATGGAGGTGTAAGGTCTCTTAGCCAATCGGAACTCCTGTAGAGAGGGTCTTGATGATCTCTGATTAACTTAACTGGTTATTTATGCACTGTAGTCTGCAAGTTTGGCTTCAGTTCAGAAGGCCACAAGGCGTCTTTGGGCAAAAGAATTTGATATAACTATACTCAGATGCAGGTATTTCAAGGAAAGACCATTTAAGACATTTAGTACCCTTTTCTATCATTTCTGTTTTTAAGAGGAGAATACATTAATGAATCCTCAGTATAGCTACATTTTTATTCACCACTGGTACAACCAAAATACCATGTTGTATTACAGTATTGTCCCTGTATACTTGAAATTTGCTCTCTTTTAGACCCAAATAAGAAAATGTAAAATCGAAAAGACAGTTTGCATTTAATTTCAATGATGCTTAAAATTTAGGCTTTTAGCATATCAGAGATAGAGGCAGTTCCAGAGATTAACAAAAGGTAGCCAGCTATTCTGAAGACGACAGGAAAAAAGCAACAGAGATCCCAGAAAGATCATCTCAGCTTGAGCCCCAGTTCTGACCCACTTCTTCACTCAAATTTTTGTTCAAAATTTTTTTTTCTGGATCATTATTGCTGGAGTAGCTTTAATAAGCCCAAAGAAAATGGTAACATTAAAAAAATACACATTTGGCTATGCTAATGTGGCTTAACCTCGGTGAAAAGACACTACGAGCCCGATAAGCTCGGTCCACACCACAGCCACTGACAGCAGCAGCCAGCCCCCCTACCCGCACCCCCACCCCCAGTGACGACTGCAGTTTGGTTTGCTTTTCGGAGCAAACCCTCCTGCCCGGACTGAATGCACATGGTCAGGGGACTGCTATTTTCCCAGCATGTCCTCTTTACAAAGTTTTAACCCGTGGGAGACAAGGAGTTTCACACTTGAAGAGTTTCCCATCAAAAAAAAAAAACGCCTGACACATCTTAGAGTCAGCGGGGAAGTCTACATGGGCACACGAACTGAATAACTGATTTTCAGACTTCTGCAGCACGGGTCTCAAAAGACAGTGAAATAAGAGGCTGGCTGTAGAACGATTTCCAAAATCGGTTTTATGACACGACATAATTTCCTTTATATTAATGCCAAAAGAAAAATCTGACGTTCTATTTATATTATTTAAATCAAACATGTCAAAATGGTAAGGAAGAGGACAGTTAATACGCCCTGTTTGGCAAGACATGGTTAACAGTAGTTCTCATCCTTACTGGAAAAAAATATACTAAAATCAAATGAAACAAAATATATAATCAAGATGGTGCCCGTATAGTGTGAAAATAATACTTAATACCTAAAATATGGGCCCATATAACAAATTATTGTAGTCTTCAAATATGTTTCTCAAAAAAACTCTGCGGTGAAATAAATTTCTCATTATGTTTTCAAACAAGTCCATAAATGTACAATATATTGAGAAATACTCAATTTCCACAAGAACAGGAGAACATGTTTTTTTTTAAAAACATTTTTAAAATGTTAGCGTTAAAACACTAAAAATCATCTTTTTGATCCAGACCTCTAACGTTTGGCGAGGTGCAATGGCAGCAGCGATTACAATTACAGTGAAATTTGAATATATCAATTACAGGCTTCCTGTTTGGTTCCGCCGGTAAACACGGCTGCCAGGAGGGCCTACTGGGCCCCGTCGGCGAGGGTTTGAGTCTCAGCCGTGTCATTAGCCAACCACGGCTGCGGGTCCACAGTGGCGGGGGCCAAATTGGACTAATCCCGCCAGGGGGTAGTTTAAGTCAGCCAGGGTTCCGAGGGGTTTCCACCGCGCCGGCTCCTCCCGACGCACGCCAGGCTCCCACAGGCGACCGGCTGTCGACGGCGAGAGGCGCACGTCTCCTCCAAATCAGCGCCGGCGCTCCTGTGAGGCCCGCGACGTGCGAAGCGGCCCGTGGCTTGCGAGAGAGCGCACGCTTCGGACGCAGTGCTCTTCGCACGGGCGCAGGTGGCGCGGCAACGGCGACGACAAGAGGGACAACCGGCCCCTCCAAATCGGCCATTAAAAAATTGTACCAAAAAAAAAAAAAAAACACACACAGTAATGATTGTAGGTTTTTCTTTTGGGCCGTTTAATCGTTGGGTTTCGCCAAAGACGAACATCGCCAAAGCGAGTTTTCGCTTAACACGGAAGGGATGACACTGAAGGTTTCCACCTGAACGTCCTGTCCAAGCACAGGGATGCTAACAAGTAAAATCCCCTCCCACCAGCGCGGCTTTCATAGCTTCAGCAGTGAACTACACGGGGAACGTCAGGAATATCCCACATTCAGAGAGCAGTCTCGGTGCCAGGGTAATCACTGGCTGCCGCGGCAATGAAATGGTAATGACAGGGGAATCACATTTATGATAATCAGCCATTCGGGGGAAGAGAGGATTTATTGTTCTGCATTTAATTAAAAAACTGTTTGCATAATACGGAGTATTCAATTAATGGAAAAATATGTGACAGGAGCATCAGTAATCAATACCCAAAGTGTGAGCCGAAGACAGTATGTGAGGTTTGGAAGACTTGAAAAGGCTTATATAAAAATGACATAACTCGGCAGAGCCAATCACTGCTAACAGGTTCCACAGCCCCCGACCCCACCTACCGAATCTGACAACACGTTTTATGCAATTTTGTGTGATATCATTCGGCAGCCAAACAACAGAACCCACGGTAAATTTTCAGCAAACCACAAATTCTTCATTTTGTTACCTGCCCCGTGAAATCATGCATACGTTGATCTTTTTTCTGTTTCAACCCACTCGCTAAAATACAATATTTACAGAAAACAGCATGCGTGTCTTAGAAAAAGAATCGATGTCACTGCAAGTAAAACATTTTCAGTAAAAGTTCAGTCAAGATGCATAATGGCACATAATTTCCTCCCAGAGGTGCTCTGTTCTGTCTTTGCCCAAGTAAAATACTACGTGAAAAGTTGTATAATGGAATGTCATAATGGAAATCTACACTAATGTGGCATGGTTGTTAGATGTTCTTGTAGCCTGCTATACTTGCCAGAATCTAACCCGTTCCCCAAGTTCCCAGGGGACTACTTACTGAAGTACAATACATGGGACAGTAGGAAGCTTTCACAATCTTATTCTAGCTTTCAGTTCATCTGCCTTCACAAGCAAACCTTATGCAAATGGCTCATGCATTTCATGGTGACATGAATTTGAAGTTAATTGACTAATGGCCCATTTTGCATTCATAAATGCAGAAGACTGAATCTCTACAATTTGGATTTGCACGTCTCTAATTCCTCAGTGACGTGTATCAGTAGTTTTGGTGACAGCCACCACTGCTTTTCACCCTACGGTCTATCAGCTGTGCAGTCACTGTGCCTGAGACCCTCTCTGCAGGAGTTCCGATTGGCTAAGAGACCTTACACCTCCATCATGGCCACTCCCCTGTAACTCATTTCAGTTAATAATGACCAGAATGTAAAAATCAATGGCTACTTTCCATTCCAAACCACCTATAATGTGATAGTGCTATAGCACCCTGAGCTATGGAAATGTAACACATAAGCATACATTTCCATGAGAATGATACAAATATAAAATGGCCACTCATATACATATTAAAAATATGACCAGATAAATATTTTTTCTTGATTTGGCTCAGTACTCTACAATTTTAGACTTGTAATCAAACAAAAGATCAGATTCTACTATTTTATTTTCTACATTTTAGTATCACCATGTAGAAATGACTGAACATTTTATAAATAGCCCCCGTTCCCCGTTCTCCATTTCAGGGCACCATAAAGTTTGGGACAAATGGCATCACAAGTGTTTCTGATCGGTCAGGTGTGTTCAACTGCTTCCTTAGTGCAAGTATAAGAGAGCTTTCAGTAACTAGTCTTGATTCTAGGCTTTTGATTATCTTTGGAACCTGTTATTGGTGTTTGTCAACATGAGGACAGAAAGTCAAAGAAGCCATTATGAGGCTTAGAAATAAGAAGAAAAAAAAAACAGTCAAGAGACCTTAGGCTTACCTAAATCAACTGGCTGGAACATTGTAAAAAGAAAGAGAGCACCGGTGAGCTCAGTAACGACTAAGGGCTTGGTAGGCCAAGGAAGACCTCTACAGTTGATGACCAGTATTCTTACCATAATGAAAAAAACCCTACAAACCCCTGCATGACAGATCAGAAACACTCTTCAGGAGGCAGCCATGGTTGTGTCAGTCAGTACGTTTACATGCACAGTTGAAATTGAGCTATATTAATAGCTCGATTTGGCCAAAGATGAGATTTCATTGGATTATTGTCGTTGTCCCAATATACATGACTCGGAAAGAATCAAATTATTGACCAAGGTGTGTCTGACTAAGGCTTCTTATAAATCCTGCTTCCTCCAATTTTGTCGCAACTTTTTTGAATAGTTTGTCATTCCTCGTTTTTCCTCCATCCATGTATTTTAGGATATTTAACTCCTTTATTTGCGATAGCAAAACGGAGCTTTAGAATGTCGCCAGCAGTGTATGCGCATGAGCTCGACAATGCATTTCTCACCGAAAAAGTTGTTTGTTGCCTTTTTTTAGTTCATTACAGTGGTGATAGAAGTGACAATAATTAAGTGGTACTGTGCTGTTAGACTTTATCGATCGCTATATAAGGTTAATGTGAAGTACAATCGGACAGCACTAATCCATAAAAATGTACTTTGAATGGCAGGCTATTTGCTCGATCAAATGATAAATGTGAAAAAAACATTTGATTATAGTCAGCGGCACCAAAATTCACACCCTCAATAAACGGCAAAAGTCCCAGTAGAAGATTGAATTAAATCTTTTAAAGTTATATATTTTTCTGAAACGTTATCGATTCCGCTTGGCCACCGTGAGCGTAAAGTTGCTATGTAAATTACGGAACATGCGCAGAACGCCTAGGCCAATTGTAGTCCGATTGAAGCGTATACATGCCGTAGTAAATCGACCCCGAACCGCATTATATGTATGTATGCTATGTTAGTCCGACTTTGAAAAATTCGACTTTGTACGATTTCAGTCGGACTACGATGTTTACATGATGTTACATGAAGTCCAGTTTTAGCCGGACTAATACAATAAATCGACTTTTTCAAACATCATGTAAACCCACTGAGTGACTACAGTCCGCAGAAGAATTCACAGACAGGGGCTACACTGCAAGATGCAAACCTCTAGTTAGCTGCAAAAACAGGATGGTCAGGTTGTAATTTGCAAAAAACTACCCAAAAGAGCGTGCAGGCTCTTTTAGGCCATTCAATAAGTTTGAAGGCATTTGTAGGTCAGTATCACTCTGATACAAGTGATAGCAAGAGCAAAGAGTAGACGCCAAAATGAACTGCCCAAGATCCAATGTATACCACCTCATCTATGAAACATGGTGGTGGGGGGTGATATGGTTTGGGCATGTATGGCTGCCACAGGTAATGGCTCACTTGTTTTGATTGATGATGTAACTGCTGATATCAACAGTAGAATTAATATAGTGTGCCAAAACAACCTTAAAGCAAATTCCTCCAAACTTACTGAGCGGAGCTTCATCTTACAGCAACACAATGATCCCAAACTGCTCAAGCAACAAATAATTTTTTCAAGGCCAAAAACTGGAGAATTTTTGACTGGTCAAGTCAGTTACCCAAACTGAATCCACCTGAACATGCCTTTCATATGTTGAATAGAAAACTTAAGGCAACTGACCCCCAAAACAAAAATCAGAAGCTGAAGATGGCTGCAGCACAAGCCTGGCGGAGCATCACCAGAGAAGATACACAACACCTGATGTCTATGGGTCAGACTTCCAGCTGCATTTAAAAGATATATAATTTAAAAGGTATATATATATATATATACCCTTTAATAAAATCCACATGTCAATTGTTGGATTAAAAATCTAAAACTGTTGAGTACAGAGCCAAATGTCTTTTTGTCTGAAACATTATGGTGTATATATATAATGAATGTGAGTGTGAGTGTGTGTGTGTGTGTGTGCATTATGCTCAATATTACCCTTACAGTATGTTGGCTATATATACACATAAATGCATAAATATACATAGCCTACATACTGTATGGTAAGAGTCATACTAAGCATAGCATTGTACAAAGGGGTATGTTCCAGAGCTACATTTTACAGATTGTGGAAAGGAGAGAAGGGACATAACAATAAAGTTAAGGAGAATGTTTTACATTTCAGACTATATGACAGGTGTTCAGAAGCCTCAGACATTTTTGGCAATTTATTTTTCAAATGTTACTTGGCTATAACTTAAGTACTGTATCAAAATTACAGTTGAAACATTGTACCAATGTTTTCATCAGTTTGGTCAACAAAAAAAAGACTTAGCATCCATATTGGTGGATTATATGATTAAATGAAAGACAGAAAAAACACATCAAAGATTACACGTACAATACCAACACTGACCCTTGCTTGAGCTTTGAAAGGTCAACATATGTTTTATATTTTGAACAGCGCTGTCCCAAAATACAAATATGACATATTTTACACTGAATATATGCAACTTGTATGATATTTTGCCTCTACATACATTTTTTTTCTTTCTTAGGACTGATAAACACATCAAAAGCTTGCAAAACCAAAGCACACATTAAGAGGATAATGTCAAATGTATAGCATTCAGCTGCATTTAAGTCCATTCTGTGGGTTGATTAAACCAGTAATTTTAGTGCTTATTATTTGCAGCACCCCCAAATCAGAAGTAGATACAAATCTACCCGTGAGTCCTAATAGACTTATCCCTTATGAGCAGTAATGCAAGCATTTATCTGCATTATGAACCACACAATGCAAGAGCTGAATGGCAATTTTTCACAGGCAATTACAGTGCATGTGTGACTCCCTGTTTAAAGCAGCTCTAATAATGTGTGCAACATGACCACATGCACTCTGCTCTCTGCCGAACGCCCGTAGTTGCCAGGGTAACGAATTTTCTCTCTGACTTACCCTAACATTTTATTGACTGTCATTATGTATTATTAAAAACATACATATTAATGTATAAGATGAATTAGGCCATTGAAATGGACAGCATCTAAGAGGCTCTTTATGTATAAAAGTTCTGGCCTTTCATTTATTAAGCCTTCAAAAAAACTTGCATTTAACATATGAAATGGATACACGTGAAGTGCATGTGGAAAGTCTCTATTTCTTTACAGACAAAGGGTGTGTTCTGTGGAGGAAAAAATAAATACACACAAACACACTCATACGTACACTGCCGTGAAACATTCTTTGCCCCTTTCCTGATTTCCTCAATTATTGCATATTTGTCACACTGAATGGTTTCAGATCTTTAGGCAAAATGTAACATCAGACAAAAAAAAAAAACGGTGTAAACACAAAACACATTTTTTAAATTATTATTTCATTTATTTAATGAAAAGTTATCAAACATCCATATCAACCATGTGAAAGTAATTGACCGCTTAGTTAGTCAATCAACCAATTAACCAAATTTAATTCATAATCAGATTCAGCTGACTGAACACAGCCAGCCCTATTAAATCTAAACGTCACTCGTACTGAACCTTACCATCAGAGTGAAGTAGTCACCACAAAGTATCTACAAGCATACTATGCCTCGATCAAAGGGAAGTCCAGAAGAAATGAGTAACAAGTTGTTGAAACGTATCAGTCTGGGAAGGGTTACAAAGCCATTTCTGCAAACCACTTCAAGGAACCCCAGTAAGCGCAATCGAGCTCTGTATTCCAGACCCACTGTCGCACGGCACATGGGCACAGTCAATGGCGGGGCACATGGGCACACTGGGCGTGGCTAGTGAATGTTGGCATTCTCAATTCAACAATTCTAGACAATTCTTTGCTTCCAACTTAGTGGCAACAGTTTGGGGAAGGCCCTATCCTGTTTCAGCATTACAATGCCCCCGGGCACACAGCAAGGTCCATATAGAAATGGTTTTGTGGAGATCGGTGTGGAAAAACTTGACTGGCCTGCGAAGAGCCCTGACCTCAACCCCATCCAACACCTTTGCAATTAACTGGAAAGCCAACTGCGAGCCAGGCCTAATTGCCCAATCAGCACCCAACCTCACTAATGCTCTTATGGCTGAATGGAAGCAAATCCCCGCAGCAATGCTCAAACACCTAGTGTACAAAGCCTTCCAGAAGAGTGAAGGTTGTTATAGCAGCAAAGGGTGAACCAACTCCATATTAATGCCCATAATTTTGGATTTTGGTTTTCGCCATGTAGTGTTCTTTGCATATGTAACACTGGACGATGTTGTTTAAATTGTATACAAACTGTTAATGATCCCCTCAACTATACATGTAAATACATATATATATCAAAAGTGACATATATGCATATATCGCCATAATTTCATATATGTTTACAAAACTCAGCATTGGGTCACAGTTTTGGTAAAGCAGAGAAGAAAAAATTCCATTGCCAATGGCAATCTAATTTTCACTTATTTGAAAAAAATGTTATGAAATTAGCAAAATGGAATCAAATCATTCATAACACATAACACAGGTTTTCATATGTTTTCTTTCAAAATGAAAAGTAGGGAATAGTAGAGCTTACTCAGCTATTCAAAGTCTACAAGCTTAGGTACCATTATACTCATGGTTGTACTATCACTAGCTACACTCGCTAAATGTGCAAGTTAGCGAAATACATTAGTATAGTCATAAATACTGTGATGAAGAGACTGGACATCCGCGGATCTCCTCCGAAACACAGGACGTCACCACCTGCTTCTTTTCACATCACAAACTATAGCTACGCTTGCACCGAGTGGAGTCAGTGGAACACCTTTCATATGCAGCTTTAACATACAGACTGACCATTGTGGGTCACCAGATTGTGATGATACGCGAAGCCCTAACCAACGGAACTCTCGGATATCCTGGGCAACATTATCAATAATTGCGCACTGACCTATGACCTATGGCGAGACAGAGCGCAACGCGTCATACTCTGAAAACCACGCCCATCGGAGTGGAAACAATCGGCGCCAACGTCGCTAGCCAACTCCAAATTATTTCGAATGACAGTAACGTACTGTAGCCTGTAGCTAGCTTGCTAGCTGACACGCCACTAGACTCCAATGTTAGGACAGGTTTTTTGGTTCGGCAGCTTATAAAAACTTAGTTCTGGGTCCTTTACCCAGCTGGTAGTGCATCGCACCACACACCAGCTTTTAGGCATTTTTCTGTTGTTTGCTAGCAGACGAAAGTAACAAGGAGGCACCTTCACGCAATACAAAGTCAATGGAGAGTGATGAATTGTTTTCCCCTCTGGTGTGGGCGGGAATTAACTGAGACAATCTGAGAACTCAATCTGAGACCATGAGGCCCACCCATGCACCACGCACACACACACACACAGACACACAGTCCAATGTGTTTAATGCCACTGAGGAGGTCAACAAAACAATAATCTTCTGAGAATCAATAATGGAAAGTTACAGTAGCTATATTAAATGAAAGAGGACTGTAATTGTGCATGTAATAAAAAAGACGTAACCAAAACAAAACCAGGATACCATACTTTGGCAGGTGTCCACTTAGCTTGAAGATCAGCACTGTTCTAAAGTGTATACAATTAAAACCCTTGCATGAATAAATGGGTTAAACTGTACACTAGAAAAAAGAATAATCTATCTAAAGCCTTTACTACTTTTATTTTAGACTCACAGAAACCAGTTGTTCCTGCTTGTTCGTGTTTATGGAAAGAAAATCCAGAAACAATCCTAAACCACTATGAATCTCACCTTTACCACTGAGGCTGTAATTTGAAAATTGACACGGCTTGTCAGGAAACAGTGAGGACAACTTTTGTGTCAAGTTTCATCATAATCCCAACATTTTAGCACGACATAATGGTCAATAGGCAAGGACCAGAACCTGCTTAACTGGACTAAAAGCAGCCGAAAACATAATGCCTCATGTACCAACAGTTAGCAGGGAGAAAAAACATACCACAGTTACAAATACCAGAACTTAGTGGTCATATTTTTCATTTTTTGCAACTTGTTTGTTTACATTATGTGGCTTCAAGATACTTTAGCATTTACCTTGGAATATGGGCCACAGTTCACACTTCACATACCCCTCAAAAACAGCAGATTATTTGTTTTTTACTATTAAATTTGCACATTTAGGGGGAAGTGGGGGGAGCTTTGTCAAAGTTTTGCATTTTAATTTTCAAAATACAATGTAAGCCATTTGTCCATATTTTTTACTAAAAATGAAATTGTTACTGTTCACAACAATGAACTGAACAGCGTTTCCAAATTTAAAAAAAAACCCCTTTAGCTAAGGTTCATGTGACTGATTTCCACCATCCACACAGCCAATCAACTATATTAAAGAGAAAAGAGAACAAATAAACATAATGAAATATTTCCCCTTCATGCCTTTATTTTCGTAAAATGCTTCCTTTAACATTTATGCTCAGCACAATGGAGAGGTGGAGCTCTGTCTGTGTGGGAACAGACATGTGCGGAGCCAGGACTACAGAACAGCTGCGCCATTATCTTACCCCAGTGCTGAATGCCCCAGTTGGCGGTAACTTGTAATTACTGACCCAATGAGAAAAGCAGAAGAAATGATGACACAAGCTGACAGCAATATGGGAAAATTGATCAGGGTAACATCTTGTTAACTTTTTAAAAAAAATTCAGTCGTCTGTTAGTTACTATCCACTAGGAGCGGGCGATGTGGCCTAAAATTCACAGCACAATATTTAGCACTGTTTGCATTGCAATAATGGTATGAGATCACAATGTAGATTTTTTAAAATTCAGAATCATTCCTAGTTTATAAAACCAGAAAGATTAATACGTGAATCAGTATACTCGATAACATTTTACTGAACAATTTTTAAACTCCTGCAACAAAGCTAACATTTTTCAACACAATTGTTTTTATTATCCAATAAAATTGATATAAAAACTGACATTATTTTTACTAATCACTATATAAAGTGTATAACAAAAAATAACATACATTTCAGAACGCAAATGCTTGGACAGTGACACAGTTTTTGTTGTTTTGGCTCTGAATATGAGATTAAAGAGCGGACTGTCAGCTTTAATGTGTGGGTATTTACATAAATATCAGGTAAACAATTGTAGCCCTTTTTACAACACTCCCCACATTTTGGGGGAACAAAATTATTTGGAAATTAGGCTGCTCAGCTGTTTCTTGGTCAGCTGTGTGTTGTTGCAAACACAAGAAAGCGAAGGAAAGGTCTAGAGTTGATTCTAGATTCAGAATTTACATTTGGAGTCTGTTACTGCTGCGGCTGTCTCTCAACATTAGGAGCAAGGAACACTCAATACCAGTAAAGCATGCCATCATGGGGAGGAAAGATTAGAATAAATTTATCAGAGAAATGGCTAAAACATTAGGTGTGTCAAAATCTACTTTTTGGTACTGCACATTGTTGCACTGGTGAGCTCAGCAATATCAAAAAACCTGGTAGACCACAGAGGACCACTGTAGTAGATGACCAGAGAATACTTTCAATTGTGATGAAAAACCTCTTTTTAACTGTTGAAGACATCAAGAACACCCTTCAGAATGTACACACTCATGTGTCAAAAACTACAATAAAGAGGCTATACCAGCATAACCTCAGAGGGTTCACTACAAGATCCACCGCAAGCCTCAAGAACAAAATAACCAGATCAGAGTTCGCTAAAAGATATATTAAAAACCTGTAGAGTTCTGGAACAAAACCTTACGGACAAATCAGATGAGTATTACTCAGTACCAAAGTGGTGGCGAGAGAAAAGTGTGGAGAAAGAAAGGAACTGCTCAAGATCCAAAGCACCTCCTCATCTTTGAAACATGGTGAAAGTAGTGTTATGGGGCTTGGGCATGTATGGCTGCCACTGGAACTGGCTCATTTGTCTTTATTGATAATGTGACTGCTGATGGCAGCAGGATGACTTCTGAAGTGTATAGAACCATCTAATCTTATCTGAAATCCAGCCAAATGCCTCAAAACTCATTGGACAATGCATAACCTTGCAGCAGGGAAATCACCCCATAAACACTGTTAAAGCAACCAAGGAATTTTTTTTGGCAAAAAAGTGGAATGTTCTTGACTGGCCATGTCCATCACCTATTCTGAACATGCATTTCACTGCCAAAAGAAAATTCTCGTACACAAACAGGAACCGAAGATGGCAGCAGTACAGGCCTGAAAGAGCGTTACCAGGAAAAAGACTTAGTGCCCAGTGACTCATATGGATGACAGACTTCAGGCAAACATTGAGCACAAAGATCAGCACAACGACCTGTAACAACTAGCATAATCTCTTTTAGAATAACGTTAGCTGATTTCTCTTGTTGGTTTTACAGTTAGCACTACTTAGAATATCTAGCACGCCTGCCGCCTTAAGATAGGCCAATATGATTTCAAACAAAATGCAGATTCCCAGACTTTGATTTTACTCTGGTCCTGTGTTTTAACGTAAATGTTCCATCACACAAGTTCCGATGCCTAATTTTTAAAAACGATTTGCCACAATATCCAAGTTATGGCAAAATCCATATTGTGGCACAGTGCCATACTGATATTCGCGTTAATACCAGTATACCGCTCAACCCAACTACCAATGCAATGTCAACAAATGCTGACAAAACTGACAAGATGCAACCAAAAAAACAAGGTGAAATAGTTTGTATTTTGGACTATGCGGGAACACAACTGGGCTTGTTTCTGTAACAGTGAGGAAACTTTCGGCCAGGCGGAGCAGGTACCTACCCATCTTTGGTCTGGTCAACAACACCTGCCAGCAAGTTTACAGCCCCCTCAGACAGCCTGACGTCTGTGTGCGCATGGAGGAACCGACAGACGAAGTCCTCGGGAGACATGAAGTGCTCTTCATTTTTCTGAATGCTTGCATACTGCAAAGAAACATATTCACAAGTAATTTAAATACAATAAGAAAACAATATTTTCTGCATTGCTTTTAATTTAAACTTTTTTTTTAAAACTGGATTTATTGAATCTTTTTGAATATTAGGAACAGGAAAATGCACATGAGAATCAGGCAAACAAGGCCCATGCCACTCATTCGGAATTCCTCCCTCCCTCACCCACCCTCCCTCTTTCCTCCCCTGACCCCCCACCCCTTTACCCTACACCTATTCCCCCACACTTAAAAAATCCATTCAAAAAGAATAAAACAAACAAAAGGCACTCAAATTATATTAGAGGGCCAACAGATCAAAGGCAGGTTACAAACAAAACATTCTGGCTGCATCTATTCTTTTATTCGGAGGTGAGCAGCCTCTATGGAGGCAGTGAATCCCCCCCAGATTTTTACCTCATTTCCTGGGTTTCAGCTTCAGATTATACATCATTTTCGCACTAGGCACAGAGGACGCTAGTTTTGTTATCTACCTTGTGGTAGTGGGAGGTTGCTCATCCATCCAGCGAAACAGCCATGTATTGATTAGCTGTAGCAAAAGCTATCTTTATGAATCTAAGCTCACTACCTAGTTAACAAAGTTGAATCACCTAGCAATGCAAACCGTCAATCAGTAGAAATGGCCACTGCAGTAAACCAAGTGCCTACACTACACTTTTCCAAAATTAGCTTAAAGATAAACCCATATTCAGAAAAAGTCTCTATAAGAGTAGGAACAGATACAGTGAGCTCCATAATGCCTGGGACAAAGTTATTGTTTTTTTTTTCGATCTGGTTCTGTACTCCACAATTTTAGATTTGTAAACAAACATGTCACATATGATTAAACCACACATTCTCAGCTTTTAACAAAAGAGTATTTTTATACATTTTGGTTTCACCATGTTGAAATTACAGTACTTTTTATGCATAGTCCCCACCATTCCAGGGCAAGTTCGGGACTTGGCTTGAGTCCAGGTGTCTGTAAAGCAGTTTAACCAGATCTAGGAACCAGGGGCAGCTGATCATCTTACCCATTGTTTCAAACAAATATTGCCAATTGACCCAGTCAAATGCTTTTTCAGAATCTAAAGATACAAATGATACTGCAACACATGGCTTCATGTCTAATTTAGAGCAATGGATGATAAGGTTCTCACATTTTATATATATGAATGGTTTTTAATGAATCCAGTCTGGTCCATATGTATGAATGGTTTTGAATGAACCCAGTCTGGTCCATATACACTAGATCTGGTGCAACTTTTCTAGTCACAATTCTAGGACTTTGGAAAGTACCTGAAATTTTCTGGGTAAAAGAGAAACAAGCTAGACGTTTGATGGTAACGACAATTGGGAACAGCAGTGTGTCACATCATGGGTATTTTCCCGGCTGGGGCAGAACTACAATCAGGGCTTGTTCTAATGACTCTGGGAGTTTATCTGTCTCTATGGCGTGGTTGCATATAGTGAGCATAGGGTCCAGCAATTTAGGAAGAAACATTCATACAACTCCATAGGGAGTTTGTATAAGCCTAGGGACTTCCTGAGGCAAGTTTTGACATGGCTTCCATTACTTCTTCTTCTGTAATTTCCAGGTCAAGAGCATCCCTCGTGTCATCAGTCGGAGCTGACAATTCATCCTTATGAAAAAGCTGCTTCATTTTCTTTGAGTGGCAACCCTGGATGGCCAGATTTTTAGTAACCCAAAAAGGCAGTTCATATCACCTGGTGGTAGTATGGTCAGTTTAAGTGTTGTGTATTGCCTCCTGTTCATAGTTTCAGTTTGCCATTTACTGCAAAGAATTCTCAGACAGTAGTGTATTAGGGGTATCGTATTCCAGTTTTTTTACCTTCAAGTTGCTGGTAAATCACTTTTTATCGTCTGATTCCAGGTGTTCTTTCTGGGGCTCTATGTCTGTTTCCAAGGCATGGCCATTTTGTGTGTGAAATGGAGGCCCTTTAGCAGGCCCTCATAGAGTTCCACTGAATGTCAGGAGCAGCTGAGTTTTAATTTGTATTAAAGAAGATGTTAATGTCAGCATCATTTAGTAAATGAGAGCCAAAGCTCCATCTCTTGCGAAGGACAAGGTTATGTGATGTTGGAATTGTAAGTAACACATTCTTACATGATGCCCTCAAACACACCAAACAGTGGAAGTATCTGAGTGGCAAAGGCACACACTTAGTCTTACCTGGTGCATAACTGGAATGGTATTAATTTAATGTTATCTTGGTTATCTGATTCCAGAATAATGTTTTAACCTTTCCTATTGTGCTAACAGTTACACATAGAAAGAGACTGCAAATTGAGGGGCTAAAGCTTCTTTGTACCAGTGCGGCTCTATACAGATCGCTATCTATTTCGGTAGATACGGACGTGCCTCTATACAAATATACAATTGTGTATCTTGCAATGGCACTAGCATATAGGCAAGTGACTACAGGGAGGACATGTATATTAGGACTATAAAACCAGAAGGTGTGTAGTGGTTTAGAGTCAAGGAGGCCAGGTTCAAGTGAATGCAATTTATTATACAGTGTGTTCAATAATAGCAATATACAACGGTTCACTGCAAAATGTGAGTAGTGAAATGGATATATGTGAATGACATGTAAGAAGTAATAGTGACAAGTCTCCTTGAACCATTCCACTTTCCCCCTTATATACTCAAGGATCACAGAAAAACCCCAAATCCAGGAAAAAATACACAATCACAACAAAACCGCAGTAACATCCATGACCCTGCTTGCATTACCTCTGTAACCCTATCAAACCAGGTTAACCTTTGTAGCACAGTTGGCTACTGACTCATAGATAACTTGCATCACCTACAGCTCACTTTTGAACTGTTCCAATGTCTTTATTTAGCATCACTGTACCACACCATCACTGACACCAACTTGTTCCCCATGACATCGAGGTTCCAACAACACCAAATATGATTACACTTTATATGGAAAACCTAAGGTTTACATTGCGCTATTTCAACTCAGTAAATGATTGCAACTGTGCAGCATTGGGGCAATAGCACCATCTCTTTATCAAACTTTTCTAACTCCCTGTCAGCACCATAAACACAGTCTGTTCTTCTTTGGGGGTCTGATAAGGGGCACACTCATGTAAACCACCCTACAATCTAATAAAATCTAAGCAAAGCAATCACAGGAGGATACTACTTCTATGCAAATACACATGCAGTGAAAATGTAGCCTTACATTAAACCAAGTAAGAGAAGTGGAGAGTAAATTTTAAAAAAGACAATCACTGGCTATTGTTGTAATATCTTCTTGGTATATAAATAAAATGTGTCAGACCCAAATCAGCAACTATATAGAATTTAAATACACAATTTCTGGTGAACCTGGTGGGGTGTCTATCGTTAAAGAAAAAAACATTTGCAAGTGACCCTTTGTCAGGAGGAGAATGCTTAAAGATGTAATTAAGGTATGCTTCCACTAACCCAGATTGTGTGCAAAGTCTCAACCAAAGTCTCAACCAAATGCCAGTATTCTGTGGTGCAGCATCAACATTGTAAAAACAATGTTGTAACAATGTTTTTAAAAAATGTTGGCAGTGCACGCTTTGGTTGAGACTTGTGCGGATAAACACAGATGGCCTACTTCTGTAGAGAAAGCAGTTTCTGATGAAACCATGCAAAACCAAGCTCCATGGAATTTTATTTTGAAAAATTATGTTGCTGTTGAATTGAAATTGAAATGGACATTTTTGGTGCTTTGAGGTTACAAAAACTATCTATTGAGGTCCGTTGCATCAAGATGAGCTACAGCGGATACCTAGGAAATTCATCAAATCTCAGCGAAACTATATGGATGAATAGATAATACTCTGGCAGTGTGAAAACACACAGTACCTCAATTAGATTTTTGGGTGTCCCTTTAAATATCTTTTCTCAATATTCAGTCAAGCAAGTGCCCAATACTATCTTCTGTCACCATGCATTTACAAGTCCTCGTATTCTCCATCCACTTTAAAGATGACAGCATGCGCTCAACAGAAAAGGTGAGAACAGAGAATATAAAAAATACAACGATATTCGTTTGGCATCACAAATAAAAGCATCAAGACAAAGCAAACCAAAAACATGCTGAATACAGTCCAATTCAAATTAAAATGATGCTAACCTATAAGCTAGCAAAATTATCTGTGAGTCCAATAAAAAGGGAAGGCACAATTTGGCAAAAATTCATTGGAAAGGTTCAAAGAAAAGTATGAGTTTGAGAAGTCAAATTTGAAGTGACCAAAGAGGAAGAAAAATCTCTTTCTAATCATAGCAATGCACTGCATAACAGCTGGGCGCATATGTAATGACCAAATATGAAAGATGTTCCAATAGTATCAGTTAAAAACTATCAAAGTAAATCAAACAAAAATATATGTTGTGTACGGTTCAATTCAAAGTTAGCTAGCTAGCTATTGATATTGATATTTGTTGCTAGCTATTGTTAGCCATTCATAGCTAGCAAAAAGCATTTGTGAATCTAAAAAGGAAATCTGGCACCAAATTCTAAGAAAATGTAGTACAATGAGTAGGAAAAATAAATCTTAGGCCATGCTTCAGTAGGCAGCCAAATTAAACTGGCAAATGAACGAACAATCTCTTTGTCCAAGACATGCATAGCCAGCTACTGAACGGGTTACCATGCCAACACATACTCTACTCACTCAGGTACGAAGAAACATCTGGATATTGCTCCAGGAGAAGTTTCGGCTGCTCTGCAGAGACAGAGAACCATGCTCCAGCAGTCTGTGTATCCACCCTAAAAGTGGCTGGGTAAGGGATTTCATACTTCACTTCCGCTTGCCGAAGCAGCGTCTTCAGCAAATTGAAAGCCATTCTTATATTGTGAAGATGGGTGACAAGTCAGGGAAAATCGTTATTTTTGAGTTGCTGTAGAAGAGCTTGGCTTTCTTCCATGCTTCCAGTATTCTCACAGTGTCTCTGTAAAGGAGAAGTATGAGAACCAATAGCGTCGGCCTCCCATGCTTGGGCAGGTGCCTCTGCAGCTTGTGATGCGTTCTCTCTAGCTCAGAAGCACCCGGTAGCCCTAGGATTTCTGGAAGCCATTTTTTCAGAAAACCCAGTGTCCCTGCCCTCCACACACTCATGGAATCCCATGACCAAGAGATTTTTCCTTTCTCTGACTGTTTTTGTATTCTGTCACTGTCCATATAATTTGGCCATGCGCATCTAGGGAACATTATTTAGCTCTTGGTGCAGCTTAGTGCTGGAAAGCTGACATTCATTGCATGGAGAATCCAGCTAAGTTGTTCTAACATCTGTCGATTATTGTATTTTGTACATTTAATTTCTGGATGAGTCCACCTAAGCAAGGCACTGAGATGATAATTTTCTAAAGAGAGATAAACATATATCAATAATTTTATCATTTCTGCAGAAAACCTGACAAATGGCAGGATGTCAGAAGTAACCAGTCTGTTGCTATATTTGGTGGGAGGATTGACGATGCTAGCAGGTTTTTTTGGCGTGTCATTATTCCTCCTCAGCTCTTTGGCGTATTTTGGTGGCATACGGTAGTTTTCCCAAACAAAAGGGTTACTTCTTGGGATGAAGAGGCTCAAATACTTCAATTGTGAGCAAATTTACAGTTACTCTATGTACAGTTACACACAAAAAATGAGATTTATTCTTTGCATTTGGATATGTGATGTTTGTGCGTATATGCCTGAGAACGCTAATCATGAACTACTTGTGGACCACAGTGCTACAATTGCCACAAGGTTGAAGAGACGAGGCCAAAGGAATACAGCAGGAATGTCAATTTCCACGGTCAACTAGTATTCACAGATAAACTAAGACATGTTGAGCACAGGACAATGATGATCACAGCACCCACAGTCACCATGACAGCACAAGCCTGATACACCCAACTGAAGCATCTAGAGGATGAACAATACTACCCATCCCAAAGTGACACAGGGACATGTGAATGCCACAGAGTGAGATGAGATGGGCTCCTCCCAAGCACCAAGAGAGTGGCTCCAGGAAGAGCTAATCAGAGCTACTCAACTGTACTTCGGTCAGCATTGTTCCTGGGTGCAAATATTTCAACAGGCACTGGCCCAATGCAAAGTGATCCAAGGCTGTGTTCAATGATGATGTCACACTTCAATCAGTTCCAGCATGATAGTAAGTCAGGAGTGAACCACAGACGTATAGGGAGGAACCAGTTTCCAGTGAAGAAATGAGGTTGAGCATGATTGCTCAGGTCTCAATGCAGTATGGATGGCACTCACAGTTAAGTGTTTACTGATGCTTCCTTGACTTCACACCACTATAGAGACAATGCTGACACATAAAGCTCCACAATTCCCTTTACCCCACACATCTAAACTCCTCCAGATCCCTGCAGCCCCCCCCCCCCCCCCCAACCCCACTGGTCCAGCCATTAATTCACCTTAAATATTGCTAATATATACAAATTAATACCAAAAATAATGCCCTCATACTTATGAATGGACACACACAGACAGCCCAATTGTTGCACACATTCGGTACTTTCCTGGTGTGAAACAACTCTCTGATGAATTGGCACATTTCTGGTAATATGATTTCCCAGAGAGAAATCAATGTTCTTGTAATGTCACCATTGAGTACAATGATTGGTGACACACAGGTCATTGTACTTGTCCACTGGTAAACCCCCTTTATCGTAGGTTAGAACACTAATGCGGAACTTTCATCCAGTTTATTTTGTATATTTGTTCATGGTTATCAAAAATCTAAGCTGAAATCATTATCGGCATTTTTTCCGCCTCTCATGTATGAATATATTATATTGTATATACATAATACAATACAAAAATGCACATCTTATATATATTATACACACACACAATGGCCCATTTTATTTGTCATTTCATTTTTCCCTCAGCATTGTTGACATTTTCTCTGGCTGCAATGTAGCAGGCAATAATTAAAGCCAGCACCTGCCGCTCAAGGCTCCTGCTGAGTTCACTCACCAGAGGAGGAAGACAACACAAAGGCTCTGATGGAGCCCTCTATTACACAACTGTAAACAATGTCAATTTCCAAAGTCTGACCTTTTCAAGGCTCTTGGCACAGGTTATAGGGCTAATAACGCTTTTAAAAAATTGCCAGCCAGAGTACAAAACATTTAGCTTTTTAAATATATTACTGTAATCGGGTGTTTCAATTTTCTCTTATCACATGTCCTTAAATGTAGTGTTAACCCTAAGATAATCAGAATAGATTTTCTTCAGAAAATAACTGCATATAATGGAGCCAAGTCATGCTGTGGACAAACAAAATGGACCACTTAAGTGTAAAGAAACTCATTGTACATTTACCTGAGAATTTTAACAAGACTTAGACATACTCAATGTTTGACAACATTTTGAAAACCTACCTTTAAAAAAATAGACTTCAGCTCAGCTGGATCAGCCCTTCTGGGGAAAACTACCTGCAAATGAATTCATACAATAATGCCCTTAAATACACAAATACTGTACATCAGGCTAATGCATCAACAGCCATCAATAGCAATTCTATTATGAATTTGACAGTATACTGTTCTGATTCTGTAAACATTGGCTTAATTGCCATACATATCCATATTATCAAGGAGAAATGGAGACTAAGAAGTCAAACAAGGAATCCATTTGCAAACACAGGGGTGTCTCATCATCACATACTAGTTTAGGACATTGCCTACATCTTATTGCTTGTATTTAGTTGTTTGATCTCCCCTCTAGATTTAACCACACATCAAATAACTTCCTAATTTAAATAACGCAATCACAAATCTCTAAACTGTTCCCCAGATGATGTTTGAGCTTCCACAGATACTCTTTTTTTTCCCCATGAAGAAAACAACTAATGTATCTAGCTTGAAAAATGGATAATGTATCAAATGAAAGGTAGATACAGTAAGCTAGGCTGCATTAAAGGAGCCTGCTGGTCAAATGTTTTGCTCTAGTGATTTTAGTTTGGAGAAGGGTTGCTGTGTTTAGACAAGCTGTGGGCAGTGGTGTGAAAATTTTGGAGAGGGCCTCAAAGGTAGCAGCAGTAACCGAAATGTAATGAGCAAAGTGGAGATCCGGGACCCATTTTGAGTGAGAGTAAAGCATGTTGGCTACAGGAAGTTAAGGGCAACTAACATGAAATGAACCTAAATAATTTAAAGAAGTATGTCAATAAATCAGTTATGCGATGAAAAACGTGAGGGAAAGTAGGTGAATAATATTTTTTTGTCACAGAGAGATCTGTACGTGAACATTCGTTCAATAGTATGGCCACCTGATAGCTTATTGGCTTACCGTAAGTTAAATAAAGTTAGGCTTATTGGTTAACAGTAAATGGTTAAATAAGTAGCAAGTTCACCAACAGTCAGCCGTTTTCTTGCCAAGCAAGCTAACTAATTTCAACTGTAGCCCATCTCAGCTAAAACAACGTAATAGGTATACAAAGTATACTGTTACGCAATCACTTGAACGGTAAGCTGGCTGGTTAATCAGCTACAGTAACAGTAGCCGTAGAGTTGCAATAGGTAGCTCGCTAAAATAGAAACCAACGACACATTCTACATTTATGGCTACATTTGCTAGATCTGTTCGCGTTGCCTTTGGTAAGTGTGATAGCTAACGTTAATCAGCTCAGGCAAGAGATAACATTTGCTCTTTGCCCGGTTAAACTCAATGGCAAAGCATAATCATGTCAAGTTCACAGAGGTGGAATTCCGGGGGATAGTAAACTTGAAATGAAAACAATGCATGCTGTTGTAACCTCACTCTACTGGGTAAAACATTCATTTTTTCGGTACTAAAACAGTCTCAGTTCACTGGCTTTTAATGTCTCAATGTCATTGACCCTGACGTCGGACATCCTCTCTTACCTGGCTAGCTGGCTAAATGTATGGGAGAGGGATATGCTTTCACAGGATAAAAGCTTCCTTGGGACTGACTAACATAAATGCATGTACGCCTAGTTCATATGAAAAGACCGATGTTGACAGCCAATGTGCAGCAATCTAATTTCTAGCTAAAACTGTGCTTACCTTTGCAGCCATGCTTAGCTTACAACTCCCTCCAAGCTCACTTCCTTGTGCGTGATGACGTAAACGTGTAGCTAAATCACGTGTGGATCACGGATAAAATAGAAAAGAAAAACGAAAGAGGCTGAAGTGTTTACGTCATGGGGTATGTGAGCTCGCTATAATGCACGTGGTAGACACACCAAATACGCACTGCACTTTTCCTCTACAGCGTTGAACAAGGGTAGATAGGTTGCAATTTAAGTAATTAGATGTCTTGCTAGCACACTAGTTCATACGGTAATGCTAGGCAGAGCCATCCCTCCGGATTTGGTGGCCCTTAACAAGAAGGTTGTGGCCCCAAAGTGCAACATAAATCACACCCACCACTTAATTTCTGAATTGTGTAGCCCAGGGTTGGTTGTTGCCCTAAGGGACTGCACAGTGCCAGTGGCATATGCCAATGGTTCTGACACTAGAGCTGCTCTCTGGGCATGGTCCAAGCTTTGTAGGCAGGGCGGAAAAGGCATGGTTACAGCTAATCACTCAAATCTACCTTTAACTACCTAACTTAGTCCTGACACTACTGTATTGGCTTTAGCATATGGCAAGGCTCTACAGTGATCCATTTTCCAAATTCCTGAAAATTGATTTGTGCTAATTAGAAAAATAATTGCACAGCTACTAATTGGAATACATTAGTGTTCTCCTAAATTTTTCAACTTGGAAAGAGACGTAGTATATTATATGACATTTTGTTACAGAATTATTATGTAAGATAATATCCGTATTGACAAATATTTAAAAATTCCATTGAGACTGAATGGCCTTGGTTAAATCAGTCATCAGTCATGCGATGTATGTTGAAGTAAATGTGCAACGGTTAGTGCGGCTTTGAGATATACCTACCGCACTTTGCGGGCAGAGGACTTTCTCTTAAACTGCCTTCATTTGCATCCTCCCTTAGATACAAAGCTTTAGTGTTGTAAACGCTATGCATTACATTTATTAATGGCAATATAGCACTATGTTACTATTCATATTTTCCCAATGGACATTTATTTGTGGTGAATTCAGCACTGCTATTACCAAGTCCCTGACCCATCAGTGTAGAAAATATACAGTATAACTCAGTTATCCAATAATTGACATATTAGTTACACAGTACCTGCACTGTCATTAGCTATATGATCATAGACAATTGCCTTGAGTGAAGTGATAAAGTGATATTGTTTATTGGCAAGAGTTCACATGTCATAACTGCTGCAACCTCTTTGCAGTGCCCTTGTGAATTTCATGTTGCATAGCTGACTTGGCAGGTCGGAGTCATAAAATCTGTTAGTGCTCTAAGTGAGAAATAACATTTTGTAATCCCAGCCGACTGAACTCTTTCTTTCCTGGGTGATGCTAGCGCTAACTGTGCATGGCCCCATCAGGCTGCCAGCCACTGGTACTCTCTGGATTCGATACCAGACCACGAGGCCCATTCATGCATTAGAACAGCGGGGCTGAAGTTGTAAAAAAAAAAAAGAGAGAACTGTGAAATAGCAACTTAAATTTCTTCTCATAGGTTGCAGTCATTTCCTTTCCTCAGTACTACTTGCAGTGGCATTTGCCATAACCTCGACCCAATCATTGCTTCAAATTCTGTTAGCTCATTTTAGTCATTTACACAAAAATCTGGAACCACACATAAGCTGCACATCAAAAAATTGCAGTCATGTGTTTTCTTAGCTTATGTTGTGACATGTCCACTTTGTTACCCTGTATGCTATATGCAGATTTAAGTGTAAGATGACATTTTGATGACATTCATTCATGCCATATTTAAACCAGTACATCATAGGCACAAAACATGTCTGGGGTTTTTCATTTGTCATTCTAAACCAAATGCTTGCAGCTGACTTGTCCATTTAAGGACTTAACATGAATACATCTGGGAAAAATCTGATTCAAAATGGGCCTTTATCAGTGGGAGTCCTGAGCGGACGACCAAGGCTCGTTATGATTGCGGTATGTTTCATCTTGTGGTTCCTAAAACTGAATCAATATTCAAGTGCGAATAAAATGTTTGCTGACCATCAACCAGTGGTGTTTTATTCTCATCACAACGTATGTGCTATTACTCACCTGGGCTTAGGCAGAAAATCATTTCATTTGTCATTTACAATGTATGTAAAGCATTTTATCATTTTCAGAAAAATGACCTTACATTGTATGAATGACTCTGCATGCAGGGTTTTAATGAAGTTCTCAAATGTGGCTTACAAATTCTTAAATTGAAAGAACACAGAAAAAAAGGTCTCAGTGGTTTTTCTGTGTTTGGAAAAAATGTGGACTGGCAGTGAATGGTCTCAAAACCCATTCCCATTGGATTGGTAAATGTTTTCTGAAAGCAAATGACAATCAGATGTGTGAGATGACAAGATGTCATCCTTAAATTTGATAATGAACTATTACAAATTCTCTACAGCCTTTACAATTTTACTGTTGAGTTAATGCCAATGTTTGATTCACAAATGTATATTTCAATAAAGAGAACATTGTGTCCCAATGTATGTGGTCATGGCATTACTCTTGCTCCCTAAAGTGAAATATATAAATATGTGATTTCTAGTACTGAGACATGTATTTTGTCAATTCACATTAGAAGATTAGATGTGGACCATATAATCTATCATTGCAACATGTTTCACAGACCACACAGTCTGAGGACACTATCAAGTCCTGGGTGTTTTCATTATTCATCAAAGAATAATGTAATTATAATACTCCAATTACACTTCTTATTCAAGAATACATTACTGAGAACAAGGGGATCTTATTAGGATGGCATGCACCACAGTCACCAGACATGGGCTCAATCGAACATCTGTGAGAGCAGCTGAAGAGGGAGGTGCTGCATAAACTGGTAGAATTACCGCCAAGCCGAGAGAAGGCAGTAATCAAGGCCAACGGCAGACACACCAAGTATTATCTATTGTTGACCTTCAATAAATACCGACACACTTTTCTTTACTAGTGTCCTCAGACTGTTCTTCTCCACTGACACATTTCATGTCATCTTGGCTCAGTATTTCAACATACTGGATTTAAAATAAAACAATGAATATGAGGTTAATGGGCACTGTCAGGTTTAATTTGAGGGTATTTACAGCAATATCCATTAATTTGTATAGGAATTACAGCACTTTTATGCATGAGGACCGAAGTTGCGCCAGTGCAAGTCATGGAAGCCATTATGAGGCTGAGAAATAAAAATAAAAAAGTCAGAGATGTCGGCCAAACATTTGGCTTACCAAAATCAACTGTTTAGAACATCATTAAAAAGAAAGGAAGCACTGGTAAGCTCAGTAGTTGTAACAGTTCTGGTAGGCCAAGGAAGAGCTCGGCAGTTGATGAACAAAGAATTCTCACCATGATGAAGAAAAACCTGCAAATACCTGTCCGACAGATCAGAAACATTCTTCAGGAGGCAGGCGTGGCTGTGTCAGTGACTATTGTCAGTAGAAGACTTCACAATCAGAACTGCAGAGGCTACGTTGCAAGATGAAAACCACTAGTTAGCTGCAAAAACAGCATGGGCAAGTTATAGTTTGCTAAGAAGTATCTAAAAGAGCCTACAGAGGTCTGGAAAAAGGTCTTGTGGACAGATGAGACCAGATTCACTTGTGTCAGATTGATGGCAAGAGCAAAGTGTGGTGACCAAAATGAACTGCCCAAGATCCAAATAATCCTCCCTCATCGGTAAAACATGGTAGTGGGGGTGTTATGGTTTGGTCATGTATGGCTGCCAGAAATAATGACTCCTTTGTCTTCAGTGATGATGTAACTGCTGACAGCAGCGGCAGAATGAATTCTGAAGTGTTCAGAAGCGTTTTATTTGCGCAAGCTTAACCAAATTCCTCCAAACTCATTGAACAGTGCTTTATCCTACAGTAACATAACAGTCACCTGATCTGAATCCAATTGAACATGTGTTTCATATGCTGAAGATAATATTTAAGCCAACTAGCCCTTGAAACAAACAGGAGCTGAAGATGGCTGCAGTGCAAGCCTGGCAGAGCATCACCACAGAAGATATTCAGCACCTGGTGATGTAATGGTCACAGACTTCTAGCAGTCATTCCATGCAAAAAATATGCAACAAAGTACTAAACGTGATCACTTTAATACACATAACATAAATATGTTATAGTGCCCTGATTATATACGTGTGTGTGTGTGTGTGTGTGTGTGTGTGTATAAATCACATGCAAGAGAGCTGAGGCCATCTTTGCCATCAGACATCCTTTTATCCAGTGTTTAATGGTTCTTCTACTTTATTTCCAGGCATTGCAGCTGCTGTATGCTTTGTGACAAAAAAAAGAGAATTCCGTAACTACAAAAGCAAAGGTTAACATTACTCACAGCATAAAAAACAATTTAAAAGGGAGCAAAAGGGCTCTAATGGCAGATGGTCTTCAAAGAAAATGCATTTTGCGCACAAAATAATTCATAGCTTTTTTGTCAGTGGCTTCTTGGAGTCTCAGAGTAACAGCATGAACCACAGTATTTTTCTCAGCAGGTCATCTGCTCCTTCAAAATAGGCTCTACCAGGAAATTCCTCTTCCACAAATATTGATGGCACAGCTCTCTATCACTTATTAGAAAATAGCTGTCAGTAATGTTTTATGAACTAAAATCTACTGGCCACATTCTACTTCTGAACATGTCAAAGGATTTAATGTTGTTTAGTCCATTTGATTTTATAGGTGAATAAAACCTGGTACAGTGCCCTATCTAATAATTCATGTTATTTTCTTGGTAGACATTTTTGTTATTCTTATCCTGGCTTTTGATAATAATCTTTAGAAGGTTACACTTATTTATATGCTTCCAGTCATTATCCCTGTTCGTTTTCTGTTTTAAGTGACAGCATAAGGCATAATTTTGTAATGTCAACAACAAAGATTTCGTCTTTGAGATGATCGTTTTTTGATTGTTTGGAATGATTTCAAATCTCGTCATCAGCTATTTAGAACAGTATAATACAAGGAGCCCAAAAACCTATTGTCAAGTTGTCCTGTTTTCTGCAAAGAATTGGTGGTTTTGTCATAGGTTCTAAAACCTAAGAGCTTCTGAGTCTCGGGAATGACTTCTCTTGCCCTCCGGGAAGAAGGCAGAACCGCAACCAAGATGGGGGTGGGGTGGCTGTTTTCGGCGAAGTGCCTATATTTAGCCATCCGGACACAGTGTTTTAAATAGCCTTGGTATAAACAAGTGATTAGACCACTTTTTGCTTTTCCTACCAGAACGTATCTATTAACGGTCAATGATGGTAGACCCTTGAGGCCCAAAGGTCAAATAATTTCTATTTAAAGGAACCAAGGCATGGGGAGTATTTTAGAAGTGTTCCCTCATTTGAGAATGCTGACAATTTCATTGCTATTATTTCTTTCTTGTCAAGCACTGACATAAGTGAACCTCGTCTTATATTTTGCTCTTGTCCATCAGCCACGTATAGATTTTTTCACCATAAGGTTGATATTGCCGTGCAGGTTTTTGCATTTAACTTGCGGATGGGTTTTTCTTCCCGCTGTGACACTGGGTCATGTTGAAAACAAGGTTCAAACAGAAAGGCATCTGAGATGTATTCATGATATGAAAATGAGATTCAGTGGAGTATCAGGCGTGGAGACTATTTGCGCCCACAGAAAAAAAAGGTTAACATTTTGAGCAGCCTCACCGTTTTCCATTAGCAAAGTTATACAACCATTTTCTGTAAGCCCGGCCCCTTAAATATTAATTTGCACCTTGATTCTGCTGGTGAGATAAAGTTGCCAAAAGATGTGGAAAAAATAGCCTATTTTGAAAACTCAAAAGAATCCATCCTTATATGTTGAGATTATAATGGCATGAATGCTATAATGTTTGAATGTGGGAACACCATAATGTGAGGGGTTACATTGTAAATTGCACAGATTGATTTAAATGAGAATTTATTTGCTCAAGTGGGGATGTAGAGTGTGTTCACATAAATCCAATTTTGTTTGATCTTACACCCTTTTACAACAAATAGAGCATTTTATAAAATGCAGGGGTCTAAACATAATACTATTGCATTTGCCGATTATCTATACAAGGGCAATTCCAAGTGTAATTTGAAGTATCATAAACGGTTTTTGATCAGTAGCAAGAAAACCAAATTTGAAGATCCAGAAAGGACTGGGGCGGCCCATAAACATGGGGATCTGATATTATTGCAATGTTTGACTAAAAAAATGTTACATTTATACATTTGCGGCAAGACGTGTGGTGCAGTCTGTGGAGCAGCTGACTCTGACGCCATGTGTGATTCCCCATCCTGCCATGGCACTTTCCTAGCTGTGGTCCCTTCCCCATTGTCACCCTTTATTGTAAAGCACAATTAACAAAAGAAGACCAGATCGTCCTGTTCCCCTTCAATGAAAAACGGTTTACATTTAAGGGTTAATTCAAACCCTCCGAAATATTACGGTTGTTAGAAAAATTGTGTGCGAAAAATGGAACTGAATGCTGGACTCGCCGGTCATAAAAATGAACACATTTATTAATTTTGACGTTACAGTTTCCATGCCAAGGGTTGTTTAAGCCTTAGGGAGAAATATGGTGTGTGAGTATGGAATGACATCATGCAGTGGCTCATTCGGTCCAAGAAACAAGCATGTTAATCAAAAATGGTTTAACTTTTGTGTTATGTTTATTTATTAGCACCAGTGAAACTGCTAGTCTGGGTCAAGACATTATTGGGATTTTAAGCAATACAGAAATTAGATTTATGCAAAAATACTGTATATGGTTAATGATTGCATTTACCTCTACTAGGTCACATTTAATAATGAAAGTGTCATTGATTGTTATTGTGGAAAAGAAGTGATTTATTTAAATCTACTATAATGAAGGGATGGGAGACATAAATCATGTTTATCTGTGAAAAGTTCAAATGAAACAAGGCTTTCATGCAGTAGATAATATAATATATATAATATAATATTTATTGTTGATATTTATTGTTTCGAACTCATTGTCAATTATTTTATTATTAATAAAACATAAAGCAAGTATAGCTAATGAACAACAATTTTTTTTAAAAACAAGAACCAAATTTACACTGGTTTAATCACTGGTTATGAAATACGTCTCTCAAAAGTGTCATTACTCTTTTACTAAAAGTTTAAACTGAGTCAGTTTGACCCAAAATGAGAGCAAGGGTAAAAAAAATCATCAGAGGAGTAATCTGCCCTCAAATAATCTATGGTAACCCTTCTGTGGAAGCTCTCAGGACACACTCAGGCTATAGTCTGGACACTAAATGGCTTTGGATAAATGGCTACATACTACATCCTACAAAGGGGGCTTAGATCTCGCTCACACAATGAATAAGCAAAATATGCTTTCCAATAGAAAACATTGTCTCAGCAGGTGAGCATTCTAGAGCAAAAAGGCAGCTGTACATCGCCCGAATGGGTGATACTCATTGGTGGTGGTTGAGGTGAGTTTCCCCCCTTCACTATAAAGCACTTTGAGATGAAAAGAGATCATTATAGACCATTATACAAATGCAATCCATTATTATTATTATTCTTTACGCTATACCTGAGGGAATTTAAAAGTCGATGCATTATCGTGAATCAATTTGTAAGGCGCTGTGTTGGATTTGGCCTATGCTTAGGTTTATAATGCATTCGCTCTGACTATATTTAGATCATAAATGCACATTAAAAGAGAAACTATGGGCTCTCCACATCTTGCAGTGTAGCAAAGAAAAAGAAAGAAAAAGAGAAAAGTATGACTTAAGAAGGTGGAAGGAGAAGGAGTTTTGGAGCCGCTTTCGGCTCTCACATGTGAATGTGTTGGGATGGCAGATATCGCTAATCAAAAACATGATGAGGCAAAGTAAACAAGCCGATCTAACAGGAAACTGAAATGGACACACTGTTCACTACTTGCCTCTGTTATTTTGCAACACGCTGAAGAACAAGTTACATTACACATTCAGTGTGCACCTCGAAGCCATTTAGAGTGATTTTTTTCACACGTACATATGTACTGCATCAGCATACAGCATGGTGGGTTGATAAAGCACCCGTCTTTGGAAAGGATCGAGATAAGACAGCTATTATTCAAAAGACTACTTCTTGGTGAACAGCTAAGCGCAGCATTGCCTCATACATAAAGAGTGTCAACAAAAGCACTGCACTGAAGGTCAGTGGTATAGCCAGGAATTCATTACTGGGAGGGGAGTCCAGCAGACATAATTTTGCCAGGGGGTGAATGATTACATTTCCAGTTCTTCGATAATCACCTTCTGCGTGCATCTGTATTTTGAAAGGGGGTGTTAGGGCTACCCAGTGATTATTTAACTGAAAATGCACTGTACATCGTCATAGAGAAATCCATTTTTTTCCACACATATTACAAATGTCAAGTTCTTCATAACAGCAAACCTTATAGGATTCAAAACAAAACATATAATCAAATCCCCCAAATAGCCTCCAAATGTGTTGTTAACATCTAATTTAACTTGTTCATAAGGAAATGAACCACATTTCCATCGGACAATTTGACTGCATGAAACACAAAACATCTTGCACAAGCAAAATTGCATTCTGTCAATACACAATGTCTGAGCAATCCTACACCTCATACAGTGAATGCATAAAACATGCATCAAGTTGTTTACCTTGAATAAGTCTCATATATCTATCAGGCATATGGTAGCTAAAATCTAAAAATGTGACACAAAATGTATTGTGTGTAAAAATGGCAGGGATTGACACAGTATATAATTGGCTATGGTAGGCTCTTTTTGTTTACATTAAAATAAATCCATGTTAAAATAACAAGATGATGACTGACTTAACGGTCATATCCACACTGGTTTCATTCAAACATCGAACAAAATAAACAACTCTGACATTAGTTTCACAATAAGGACCAATCCTATATGCAGTGCTTCTACTCAGAGAAGTCATTTGCTTTAATCGCCAAGGTAACAGATTGATTGAGCTCCTCTGAAGTTCTCAGAAGGGTGGGGCTGGGGTGGAGGGGGCCATGTCAGGAAACGTCGAGGGATCGCCAATGATTTTATCCTCATTTCATGGGTGCTGCTCAGTTTACATTCTGCTCCCCCAGCCCTGCTCGGTTCCCCCTATTAAGAACCTCAAGGAGACGGGCTTCTGAATGGATCTGTTTAACATCTTTCAGCTCAAATGAAGACCTACACTAAACATGCGCGGGGCATCTGGGATGGGCGAAATTGCCCCTCAGGAGGGATGGGCGGATGCGCCCAGGCCGCTTGAGAAGGTCCAGGCGGGCACTCCCGACGCTAGAAACAGAGCCCCCCACTCAAACCTGCAACCCAAGAGGATGCGGGGTCCTCCTCTCCAGCATGGTTAAATGAACCCAGATGTGACGCGCAAACACTAAAACCAGGCGTTCTGTGGAAAAAAAAAAGGGGTGGGGGCGGGGGGTGGGGGGGGCTGGGGCTGGGGCTGGGCCTCGGGGCTTTCCTTCTCCCTCTGCAGTGCTGTGGCAGTTGTCTTAGAGATTCCAGGACTTCTTCGTAATCTCTGACCACGGCGCTTGCTAAATTCATTGTGGGAAATCATCAGAGGAGCATTTGTCTTGGAATGAAATGAGCGTGCTGGCTAATCTCTTAGTCCTTTCCTTTTCCCCTTCCTGAAAGCCCACCACCTGGACCTTCAAATAATAAAACTAGGGGAGGCATTTTGACAGGCCGCACCATAAGCCCCTCAGATAAATGGAATTAAAATGAACGCACCAAAGAGAATTAAGACTAAATCTGAAGGATACTGGCACAGACAAATACACCAACGGTTTTGAATTTCAGTCGCAATTACACCTGAAATCATGGATTCACTAGGGTCTCCATAAACCGTTTAACTTTGCTTTAGCGTTGTTATTTCAGTCAATATGCTACATATGAAAGGACCGTCAGTTATCATATTTCATCTGACAAATAGTATTGTCAGCATTTACAAAAGAAGTTTCTTTATTCCCAAGAAACTCATATTTTCAATAAAACACACTGTTCCATGCGAGCACAAAATCAAGTTGAAGTCTTATTTTTTTCCCTTTGTACTCTGAGACAGAACATGCAGAGTATCTCTGGTTCTCATGGTTACAGTTGAGTCATCACAGAAAGAAACAAAATGCAAAACAAGAATCACCAAGGAAGTATCCTACATTTCTAGCATTCTGACTGCACTTGTAAAAATTCAGAGTAATTACTTGCATTGTTCTGTTGTAAGTCTGAAGGGTACAATGTAACTGCATTGAAGGGAAAACGCCTTCAGTTCAATAAATTGACTGAAAAAGTGTAATGGTGGGTCTAGAATAGCTTTACTTTTTCACTTTTAAGTGGAACGGTCAACACAGGAGATATGCAAGACCGGATATATGCATGTATGTGTTTATTAAATACATCCAAGCTGCAAGCAATACATGTAAAAATGTCCAACTAATCCCTAGATTTCAGTCATATTATCTATTGCTTAAATGTATTTTAACCAGGACACATGACATACTTACAGCACCAGTGATATACAGAAAATACAAAAAAAATATGCTATTTTAAGTTTATATTCACAAGCACAGAAGAATATTTTGCACTGGTTTTAATGCTTAATGGAAGCAACATATCCAATTTAAAGCCATCAGCATTAATCCATTCAATTGCAAAATATTTTAATGATAGATGCCCTGCATACTTACCGGTACTGAAGAAAACATGGAAACATCAACGCGGTCACTTAAAGGCATATTTGGCCACCACCATTATGCCAGTAATGCCTTTATGTGCCATTAAATGATTTGTTTATTTATTTACTGAGTAAGGATGTGTATACACTCATTCTGCTCATTCTGAGCATGTTATTCTGCATATGGGAAACCTGAGAAGGAGGCTGAGAGAATGCAGTCCTAACCAGTTTTATATGTAAATGTCAACGCTGCTCTTGTTTAAGAACATTCCACCTGTTTTTCCTCTTTTTACATCGGCCCGACACTTGGAATAATCTTTTAAGCTTCTAACTCTAAATCCCCCACCCACCCACCCACCCACTCACCAACCCACCCCCCACACACACACAAACACATACACACACACATGCACGCAAGCACAACCTATTAAATTTCACTAAACATGCAAAAAACAAAAAAAACAAAAAACCAGAATAAATAACCTCAGCTTACAATGTCATACATATTTTGGCTTCTACAAGAACTATGGGGCAATTTCAACAATGTAGCAACGGAATGGAAATATATGAAATAAATGTAAAATTTGGGATTTTGTGAATTCTGATGCCCTGCCACTCCAACTTGTAAGCAGGTGCCATTTACTGATCACTAACCTAGGATCGGACTACACCGAGGAACATACCAGAATGCTTATGTCCCAGTCTCATTTAAGGAAATCCCAGATATTTGAGGGGCCAATTCCCAGTTTTTTCGAAGCTTCCATACAATCCACCTACCCAAAAGGTTACCTGCAAGATCAAGTAATATGTCACTCACTGGGCAAAGTTATAGAACACAATCACCACAATGAAATGGCAGAGGTAAAACAAGTACATTCTTTCCTTGCTGATTTGAAAACATGTGATAGAGGGCAACCAATGATTGTGAGCCGTTTTCCCAGCAGACTCAATACTATTTCTCTGCAGAGACCTTTTGAGTAACCTGTGTCACTCCTAATTTTGACAAGTTTGGATGATACAGCCCAGACCCTCACTCCTGAAACACACACCGGCTCTTTGTTTGCCTGAGTCACATCTATTTTTTTTTGCCCCTTAAATCCAGGCGTAGAAGCAAGAATAAACTACAAATTTCCTTTCTCATTTGGTCGGTTCAGCCTGTGTTGGCTCACATTTAAAAGAGTTTGCCACTCAGAAGATGAATAGTTAAATTAAGGATGACTATACTTCCCCCAAAACAAACCAATGTGCTTGTTAATCCATGTTTTGTTTATCATATAGAAAACCAAAAAAAAAAAAAGTGATAACATTTTCATCTCAGAGTCTGGAGAGTCATACCAGTGTTGACATTACACATTCTATGGATAAACTAAAGCCATGCATCTATTTTACATCACAGTTAAATTGCAAGATACAGCTTGTTTCAATTTGACAGGAGACAAGAGATTTGTAAGATGAAGAATGCTCATATCAAAAAGATATCCATTTATACGCTATCTAATTTCTTAGATTTGACGGATAAGCAAAAGAGAGCCACTGGCAAGTCCTAACTGTTAGCTGGAATTATTTCCTGCAATAGTAGTGGGGGAGTGAGAATGTTCTCGTCTTGCAAGCAGACAACCACTCACATGATTAATCGTTTCCTCATTGAACCAGCACCACAGACAGTCAGTATGCCAAGCCCTCCCAGTCTTTTTGACCAAAGGCTGTTTTCAGGCTGTTTTCACTGTTGTTGTTGTCTTAAATTATGCCAATCTTCTGTTGGCTTCAAGAACTCTCAACAATGGACAATAAAACCACCTGCATTGATGCATCGCATCCCATCCATAGCAATGCACAAGTGACATGAGTTAATTACTTTATCCTTAATTCATTTAGGATAAAGAGCATCGAAGGTCTTGTTTAACTGCACTCAAAACATTTGTTATTTTCAGCACTTCATTTGTAAATTTAACCATGTATATAAAAAGATGACATGTAATGTCATAGTGCTACTGTCAGAAAAGAGTGTCAGAAGAGGGACAGCACAGGGGTAGAGAGCATATCGCTGTCGCCTCACAGCAAGAAGAAAACCAAGTTGAAATGATGGCAGAGAGCCTTCCTGTATGGAGTTTGCATGGGTTTCCTATGGGTGCTCCGGTTTCCTCTCACAGTCCAAAGACATGCAGGTCAGGTAAATTTTCCTTGAGGTATGAATGTGTGAGTGAATGGTGTGTGAGTGCCTGCGATGAATTGGTGACCTCTCCAGGGTGTATTCCTGCCATTCACCCAATGAATACTGGGATAGATTCCCATGACCGTGATCAGGAGTAAGCGCTTCATAAAATGGATGGATGGATGAATATCAGAAGCAACAGTCCATGGGAGTCACAGTGCCTCTACCATACATTTATAGAGCGTGCAAGAGCGCGCAAATGAGTGAGATGATTAATTAATTACAACTATTAGGCCAGTGATAATTTAGCAGTGATGATAACATCAAGAGCGGCTAATTGCTCAGCAGAGCTTCCCTGCACTTAAATTGCTCTGTTAATTTTTCCCTTACTGTCCAGGGCCATTATGTTCAGTGGACTGGCTTTTGTGTGCATGCTTACAAACACAATGGCCAAAAATTAATAAAAACAGCAAACAAACCATAATTGCTGGCTATCGATGTAGGTGCAGATGGCTGCAGCATCACAGTAGGGAGCAGGCTGAAGACGTCACATGAACTGTCCCTGCCTCTTCGAGCCCACTCAGCTATCTGACACAATTGAAGCCTAATGACAGTATAAAGACAATTCTTGTGGAACATTAAGCCAGTGTCAGTAACCTCTAATTACGTTCAACTTTACTTCCCCAATGTGAAATGAGGAACGAGCCTTTCTCCACAACCTGCACCAGGGCAGCAATTTCATTTTGCCATTATTATGAGTATATTGATTTTGTTATTATATTAAATGGCTTTTCATTGCATTAAGGACCATGTGGTTAAAATGGTTTCCTCTGTCCATGCAGAATTAGTTAATAAGTTAAAGCTGTGTAACTTTCAAAACATGCTATACATATGGCTGTTTGTGCATGTACACTGCATAATGTATTTTTCCACATGCTGTAATAGAGAAAGTATAAGCTTGTATAGCCTAAATTAAGGTTCAATAATTACCCAATAAAATATTTGCAAATTTCAAGCTGTCTTTTATAATAAGGTTTAATTTATGTATAATTTGTTATGATGTAACTTCAACCTTCTATGTTTTATGAAATTGCTCATTAAATGCAGTGCATCCTCAATATTTGCATTGCAAGTAAACATAGAATTGGCTTAGTGCAATAACGCAAGGCCCACACCAATGTCCCCAGAACAGACATTTGTGCACAGCTATACAGATAGGTCAAGGTGACCTGTGGTTCCCATTTTGTTTCAGGTACAGATTTATTACCTTGCCAAAAAGCATCTGGAGTTTGTGACTATCATTGATCTGATTTGTCCAAAGGCCAGTGAAACCACAATATATTATTTACCAGTTAGCACATCTAATGAGAACTTTATATTCAAATATGAGTGCAATATTTTGGGCTCAGATGGAGTATGCTTCTATATTGCATTATATTACATTACATTTATGTGGCAAAAGCTTTCATCCAAAACGACGTACAATAAGTGCATACCAAAGGTCACTGGAACACACCAAAGGTCATTGAAACAACTACTAAATATAGGCCCGATAAGGTACAATACTCTTTTTTTTTTACAGTACTCATTGCAGCCATGGCATAGTAATTCACTTCCCTCAAAATTATTTGAAATGTTAAAATATGATCACAAAATGTATGAATTAGTTTATATTAAGTACCACAAATTCTCAATCCTACATTTGCCTTTGTTGCAGGGGTGCACAAACATATCAATGATATGTCTGTTTGCAAAACCCTGCAAGGAGTCATCAGCACCACTTAACAGTGCTGAATACACTCTTGAAGTCCCACGAAAATTGAAATGACAGCCAGTCTTTGTTTACGTCTCAAGTTTATTATGTATTTTGAAAAAAAAGTTACATTAGTATTGATTATTTGCATACCACATAAAACTCGTTAAACGAAACGCAGCAATCCCGTTGGATTAGGACATGCAAATGAGAGCTTAACCAATAAGACTAGAGGATGGTTTGTTTAACCACCCTGCTTTGACCATGCATGGTACGGTTCTGGGGGTTTGTTAAGTGGTAGTGCGCGTGTGTTCTTGTGGAAGCATATTCACACATATCACTCGACCAATTTCCATATTCTAGAAATTGCTAAATTAAATATTGCGTCATCGTTTGAAATACATTGAATAAAATGTCAAAACTGTAGACAAAATAAAAACCTTTTCATATACAACTTTTCTCATAAGTTGTGTGCTTTGGGTTTTGTTAGGAGGTTTTACCACAGTTGCATGGCTGAATCACTAGTAAAAGGTATAACGTACATATCTTTCTCATTGTGATGCTTATTTAAATTTATAATGAAATTGAATTGAGGCTTTATAGACACAGCTTGCAAATAAACATTTATAAGCCAGGCCTATGTAGCCCTCCGGATCAAAGGGATGGATTTATCCAGGTTTTCCAGCTGAACAATTCCATCACTCCCTACTTTCTTACTTGAAAATCAGCCGAATTTGTTTGTTTTTTTTTTTGTTTTTTTTTAATCCAGAGAAGCATAACTTTCAGTATTATCAAATAATAAGAAACACGATAAAACGGAGCGACACTACAACTAATGTTATTATTATTGCAGTGACTCCTGCCACCACTGATGGTGATTTTTCTGACATTACCTTAATTTTGTATTTTGTGTGAGAACATCAGATCCCTCTAATAATATTCCAATAATTCTACAAGAACCTATTACTCCAATAGGCCTACAGTACTGAAATACAATTATTCTGCCGTTCGCCGCATCGTGCGTATCACACGTAATGTTTTGGCTACATTTTGTATTAGTTGTTCATTTTTGGGTTTGCAATGCAAATAACAAGGAACGTTGTCGCTCGGCAGCCACCCGCACATCCTGGTTCATTATTGGCTATGTCTAGATATCAAACTGCGAAGACGGCATTCACTGCCATTGTCAGTCGCTGTGATCGCAAGAATAACGGGACGACACAATGAAACGGACTTAGACGCTGACACGGCGTCCTAGGGCTTTTGGGAAGGAAGAGAGGTGCGCCTCTGTGTCCTCACAAGTTATTATTCCCTCTCGCGATAAACAGGCATGCTATTGTCACATCGGGAGCACTTATTATTATTTTTGAAGTAATTACACCTTATTATCCGTGTTTGCTTGTGCGCGAGTGCAGGTGTGGGATGCGGAGCTGTGGGTGGTGGATATGTGCCTCACTGGCAGCAGTCACCCCATGAGTCATTTTTCTCGGGGTTTGGGCATTGTAGCTGTTTTTGCCACTAATTTCACCCCACAAAAGAAATGTGCAATTAGGCCTATTATTGTAGCAGCTGCGTGCTACCGCACAATGGCCCCCGTCTTTCTTGGCTTGTGGAGAGGCTCACTGTGGTCGAGTGCTCCCGGAACGACAGCCGCTCACCAGCTCCTGCGTAAAAACCAGCGCTGGCGTGTCGTCAAGGTGGGAACGCCATGACCACAACAGGACTGATCCATAACTCCGTGTTATCTTCAACACGTTCATTTGATTGTACACGTGTATATAAAACAGGATTTATGGCTTTGTATTCACAAATTAACGACAGCCTCCAAAATAATGCTGTTATTGTGGAATGCATAGATGCATGATCTTAGTTTTATACACGACAGTCAGTGCGTAGGTCTACCTGATTTGAGTCACAATCGGATAGCCTACTGTCAAAATAATAACAATTTTTCTGAGAGCGGATGAGGCGAAACTGTTGTTATAGCATCAGTGAAAAACCACTGCAGACCACACACTTTATGATACAATGTTCGGCGAAATATAGCCAGGACAAAAGAAGATAACAATATTACGAAAATAAACACAAGCTAGTCTGCTGCACGTTTGATTTGGTGGGGGCTGGGAGGGGGGTCAAGTAACAGCGCAAGCTTGTGATCAATAATGTGACACTGAGGTCCAGGGGAAGCATAGAGCTCGGGCCTGAAAAAAATCTTCTGGGTCAAGTCTGAAATACAAAGGTGTAAATACCCGCAATTAATAAGAAACGCAAAAGGAAAGCACAGCGGAATACACCAAAGGGTCACAAAGACGTCAATAAAAACGTCTGCTTCATTGTCAAAGATTCGGTAACTGAATACTAGCCTACTTGCAAAGACACAGGTGCCACATAAATAGTGTGTGTCAAACACAAGAGGCCAGTCTTCCGCTTTTTGGCACAAACAAAATGGCCACAGATTCACCGTCGCTGCCCCCGCTTACTGATTTACACACTTCAGTAACTTCCCAACAATTAAAATAATGATCGAGCACACAGGACCTAATCTCATGGCCTAGGAGGATTTGCATGCTTTAGTGTTGTTTTTCTAGTTTATTTTCAGTCAGGGATATGATCAGACGTGTTATAAAGGTGCGCTATTTTTAATTCATACTTCCAGATGTGGCTGTCACAACCACAATTTATCTCTCCAGAGATTCACTCAGTGTACTTTTCGGTTCAAATTTTTGTTGTTCACCGTTGAATGCTTGCCAACAGCCTGTGTTACCTGATGTCTAGAAGTGCACAAATATAATGCAATGTGCAAGGTTATAGCCTTACACATTGCAAGAAAATCCTGGAAGTTAACCAAGTATTGCACACTAGTGTTTCAGGCTGTTATTTTAAGTGTCACTCACGAGCAGTAATTAATTCAACTTGGTAGCATTTTTTCCTTAGGCTAGGCTCTCCTAAAACTAGAGTGCCAGATACACGCTATTACTGTGAAGGATTATCATATTTGCATCCGGAACAAGCATGTATAATTTTAAAGAAGTCAAACAATCCACCGAACAATGTATTGGGCTATTTGATTCAGTTGAACATTGATACAAATACCTTAAATATAATACCCTATTAAATGATGCGTGGTGTTTTTTTCAAGCCAGTATTTGGACGCTATAGTTTTGGTTCGTTTAAAGGCATAGAAAAATGCTCCACCTGTTCTCTGGGCCCCGCTCTCTGATGGATTTTGTCGGCCGCATTTGCAGATGACAGCGTTTGCGATAATCGCTGGTGAAAGAGAAGTTTTAACCTCTGAGGCTACAGCCGACGTTCATGATGAAAGAGCCTCACATCTGAGACATGGACAGGGAAAGTCACTAAAATTAGAAACAATTTGGGCAGGGCTGGATATACTTAAATTGCAAATCTGCAGGCCTACAGGTGGGCTACTTCCTCAAGTTTTTCCATCCGTACAATTTCACTAATAATCAGTTGCCCTACATCTGTTCTCTGTCGTATAACGTTAAAAATAGGTCATAGGACGGAGCGGTTTAAAGGTGCAGTATAAATGCACATAGTGTGCGGTGCATTAATGCGAACAACCAAGCTGTTGTCATACAGGCTGTTTTAATTCCAATTAACCAAGACAAAACACGAAAGCAGAGCATTGCACGAGGAACCTCTCCCTGCTGTAAGCGATCTCTTACTGGCATCGATTTCAGCTCATTAAAGTACAGAGGCTGAGAGTCCAAATCCAGCACAATCATTTGCTGGGAGCGCGGCTCAGCAAATTGGCCTGTGGTTCTCTGGGAGAACCTGCTGCGCAAAGGAAGAGTAGCCCGGTTTCCACATGACAGAAGGCAGGTCCGGGCAGGACCGATTGGGCCACATGCTGTGACCACCCCCTCTCTCAGAAAACATAGCACTGGATAATCTCCCGATCAGAGACTTCGCGAAGCCCCAGTCTCGGAGGGGACACCTAACGGGATAGGCTCTCGCCCACTCGTGGAGCTGCTCGTTTATGACTGTTTACAAAAAGAAAAGGATACGACTGGCCAAGTCTATAGGAAGGTGCGTTTTATTTCGCGCATGAGAAACAGTATCTTTACTGATAATATTTTTAAATACCCATGCTTTCATACATGATTTTGCATATGCTCTAACATGTCCGACGTGAAGACCATGCTGCCCTTTCGCAGCATCAGTTACGTGTTTTTCATCGCATTCCCGGCTCGTGAACGACGGACTAAATTCGAAGCTGAAAAGAATTTTTTTTCCATCTTTTTATTAACCAATGCCATTGTCATTAATTTAAATTAAATAAGGCAGCAAAACCGACGACATTTGCAATTCAGTTTTCAAACATTTTATTTTACCAGTGTTGTTTTAATACAAAAGAAAGCATCAAAAGTTAACTACTGAAGTTCTAACCACACATGAATTAACAATATTCAAACATGGAAGTCCATATTCAGAATATAATATTCATAGTTGCTTCGGAAGCTACGACGTCTCCATCTTGTAGCCGTGTTTTTCAAGCTCAGCTCTGCAGAGGGGGAAAAAATTACAAATGTGATAATTAGAAAGTGTCATGTATAAAACTGTAAATAAAAAGGTTAATAAAAAGAAACAATATAATAAACACACGAACGCATCAATATGAGATGATTAGAAAGTTTCATGGCTGGAGGAAAAAAAAAAAAGTAACTGCAATGAGCCTACTAGCAATTTAAATTTTCTAAAGGAAGGGCATGAACACATTTAGTCTATTGTACTTTCATTTGAGAAAATGTCAACACTACCAGGCAATACTGAAATCTTTGTTGCAATTAAAAACTAGCGTGGAAAAAAATATTGCACCAAAATATACTCAAACAGGGGTATTCACAACATCTCTAAAGATTTAATTTAACATTGAGCGACGCTGAAGCGGCCTGTTTTGCAGCCCTTCCCAAACATTCACACAACGCGTGTTATTAAAAGAAAGGCCCTACACACAAGAGAAATGATGCACACTCAGGCTTGTTAAAGGGCAGCCAAAATTATAAATCTACTACGACCACTACCAAACTGCGCTACCAAAATTTACTTCACTAACAGCAAGAGCAACTCCAAAACAAAATGTGAACAGGTCATCTTCAGCCAGTAAAACTAGCAGGGTAACAAGAATAATAAAATCAAATGACTCTGGAGATGCCACTCAAAGAAGCCACCAGGGTTCATTAAATTTATAAACTGGAGGATATTTACAAAATGGGATTAATCCAAGGCATTTCACTTCTACCTATCAAAGAATCAGGCCACAGGCCACCCTGAAATGTTGGTGTGTGACCACCAGTTATTGGGGAAGACACTTTTCCCTCGGTCAAGTCAAACCATGTAATTTAAAAGACGGCTCAACCATTCATTGAGGGACCATTGTGGTCTCAGACCACCTTGAGAACGTTGGTTGGCAACTAGCTTTATAATCCTAAAAGAAACTCCTTAGCGATTGAGTTTTACAAGTAAACGCTCCGTAAAATGTTTTGCTCAAGTGCCGATGGCTGTTTTGCATTTACTGTGGCTTTTGCACCAGAATGAGGAAAAACTGAGTGCTTTTGTTTATCTGCTGGGGAGAAAATGTGAATCGAACCAACAAGCGAAAGATTTATATGCAGGGAAATCTTTTCGAGGCTGACTTTATGATCACAAAAGCATGGGGATTTATGCCTCTTTTAAAATCAAAGCGCCAGCTTTATTTCATGGTCAAGGATACATGGACTGTGTCCAGACTACACATTTCTTTATTGTAGCAAGGACAAGAATTGATGAGAAGCAAATTGCCATTAAAGATATTACAGGCTGTTAAAATTACTGCTGTGAATTATATCGCGAGATTTTTCTTCCTTGCTCTGTTCACATAGCACTCCTGAGCAATGATTAGTACCTCGGTTTATCAGCACATGTCCTAGCTGAAGGCTTTACACAGCCATCTACCACACTGCTCCCCTGTAACCAATGGATCCCTCCCATTTTAATAACAGTAATCATAATAAACGGCGCAGATTAATACAGTGTTTTTCTCAAAGGTACTTCTCAAATAAGTGCCACGCGTAACATGAAAACAAAATGAAAACAAACAGACGTAAAATCAGACCGTGCACAGCCACAAATGTTCGGCGTCTACAAATGTTCTGTCGAAAAATGCGTTGAATGTGATGCCGATGGCACCAGGTTTGTGTTGAGCAATGGAGAGCGTTCCATAGCGTGGTGGGGGTGGGTAGAATGTCTGGCTACTCCCCCCCCCCCCCCCCCCCCCAGCCCTTCTGCTGATTGGATAAACTCTCTCCCGCAGAGCGCATAAAGGCCATCTTTACACTATAGTTCTGATGTGTTCGGAATCTGCCTGTTGCCAAACCTAGCATTGGCGAAATGTGGTCTGCCGCTACATTTCTCTTCATACCGTCGCCAAATGTAGTGTGAAGAGGACACATTCCACACCATTTCAGCTATGCAAATGCATGTAGCAGAAGCCACAATCTAGGAGTATAATATCAGTGACGGTTTTCACTTATTTCACTTAAGCATTTCAATTATCTAAATGATCCATTGGAAAGCAATCCCAAAATTCTCACAATTTTCTCATGCCGTACTTGTTCTCTTTCTTGACAAATTAGAAGACGCAGCTTGCTAAAAGTTAAAATAGAGGATAATTCTGTAAAATCGATGTAATCATTTCAAAGCATGGGCTACACTTAAGAAAATCCCTCTGTAATCTGTAGATCACACATTCAAGCCTAGCAAACAAAATAAAGTATTTTCTCATTATGCACAGAACATAGGAATGGATCTTTATATATACTGTGAGCTCCATAATGTTTGCTACAAAGACATTTTCTCTTTTCTTGATTTGGCTCTGTACTCCACAATTTTCGACTTGTAATCAAACAATTCACAGGTGGTTGAAGTGCACATTTTCAACTTTTATTTTTGGGTATTTTTATACACGTTGGTTTCGCCATGTATACTTTTCTGTGTGGAGTTTTCATGTTCGTGTCCACAGACCAAAGACATGCAGACAGCATAGGCGTGCTTACACAGGTCAACCTACCCCGTATAAATACAGGCTAATAATAATACAATGCATGCAATGACTGCTTTAAGTCTGCAACCCATTGTATCTTCTCTGGTGATGCTCTGTCTGTACTGTAGCCATCCTCAGCTCCTGCTCCAGCCTAAATTTCTCTCTCCAGCATATGAAACACATGTCCAATAGGATTCAGATCAGGTGAATGACTTGGCCAGCCAAGAATGTCAAATCACGAAAAAATGTCTTTGTCCTGAACATTATGGAGCTCACTCGATATATAAAGATCCATTTGTCTGTTCTGTGCATAATGAGAATGTACCCATATAGAAACTACCCAGTGCGCTGAACATGTCCAATTCCCACCCAAATTTGAAATGTCCAAATTATCTGCAACTGCAGCCGTGTTCATGCACGAACCCCACTGCAAAGTGTGGACACTCCAAAACATGTGTTGCCACCAGCCTGTTTCTTTATACTGTATAATACAGCTAAACTCGCATAGAGTGGAGTCAGAGGAAGACCTTTCATTTGCAGCTTTTAGCATGCAGGGCACAGGCTGACCAGTAGGCGCCAATAAAGAGCAAAGAAACGCGGTCCTAGAAACTGGCGGATCCCTTCCATACCCTGGGCAATGCAATCGCCAACTGCACATCGCCCAGTGAAGCTACCGCCTAAAGCTGGCACCGGCATGGTCTGTGGGGCTCAACTTCACGCCACAGTGTGGCGCTGTAACCGAATGAACCACCCAGCAGCCAGCAGAATAGAGCTTTACATCAGTACATACTTTGATTCAGGACAGGGAGAACAGACTAGTCGACATTTACCCACAACTTCAATTTAATATGAACAGAGAAATGCTGCATAATTCTGTGATGATATCAGAAATCACGAATTAATTATTATTTCAGGTGTAAACATCAGCACATTAGCAATGACAGAAACACCCCAGAGACCTCCTACTCCATGACCTGACTTAATGACTTATTTCACTAGTCAGATTCCAAGAGCAATTTCTCTTTACACTGTAGCCAGAGACCGCCTGCTGAGGTATAAATGTATCCCAGACCTCTTGAATGCTACCTGCAAAATGTGGTGCAGACATTATTTACAAAACAAGCATTCCTCTTGACATTTAAAAAAAATTGTTTGTGGAATGTGCGTTTTCACCAGATCTAGATTTGATGACGAACATTTTTCTTTGTGAGAAGACACCCTAACCATAATCTACTATGCATAATCAGGGGAAGCAGAAAATGTATAAATCTAAATAAAAAATTGACTACACAAAACTAAGTTTTGTAAAGCATATTCAGTTTAAGGTGCGGTTTGACATGTGAGACATGGACACCTTGCAACATTTGAAAACCAGGATTACATATACCAGTATGTAACCCTTCAATAAATATTTAAGTTGTTCCAGTGTTTCATTTTTGTCACGCGTTTCTTTTTTTATAGCCTGCACCAATGCATTGTGGTGGTCTCTGGAAGACCAGAACTTTACGTTCTAAAGATAGCTAAATTAGGGAGACGACGCGTCGAGTTGACCGTGGCAGTACAGCCAGGCTGACCACAGTCGCCGTCACACAAAGTCCCCATCTAAGCCCTATTCTGAGCCAGGAAAAACCTTGCAAACTGGTATATACATTTGAACTATGTGCAAAAATCCAAACATAACAAGGACCCGTTTCCCACTGGAGAAGTGTCTCAGAGACAGTAATTCTTTCTTTTTCTTTTCTTTTCTTTTAATTTCTCATACTTCCTTTACTGGTTGCCAATGCATTTGGTGAGCTATAATTTCTCTGTGGTCTGTGGATAAACACTTCAGAAGAACATTTTAACATTTTAACCCTCAACCTCCTGAGTGGTGAAAACATTTTGTCTGAAAGCCCATATGTTAGCACACCATTTTTAAAAGCTATGCGTGCTGGAAAGCACTATCATGCCATTGGTTATAATGCATTGGTGTATCAACTGCCCAACATTATCAGCTTTGTCAAGAGTTCAGGCACTTGAATGAAAAAATACATCAAAAAAACATTTTAAAATGTTTGTTTGTTTGCTTTCTGCAGAAAACACTAAATACCCAGAGCATACGATATACAGAAAACTCTGCTTGACAAGATGACCCTCCTAAGATTTATATATCTGACTCCCAAAGACACAAGCAGAATGTACTCCATTCCTGTGTGATACATGTGTATATTGGTATTTACCCTCACCTACTTCTCATGTTGATTTCAAAATCACTTGTCTATTTGTGAATGCACAACCTCTGTCAATCTAGTAATGTCCTGCATGCCAAAATAAGGTTCCCATCTTAAGACCTTTATCTTGAAAGACAATGTACACGACCATTTTATTCTTATAGCAACAATAACAAACAAAGCTATATAACCAAAGGGATTAAATGCCAAGAACGAAACCCTAAACAGCAAATACAGTAAGAGAATAGTAAGGAAAATCCAGGGGGGAAAAGTTAATTTTTTTAAATGAATGAAATAAATAAATATGGGAAAGGGGAACAACTGTCTGGTGATGAGCAAGTGACCCAGATCTACCCAGCTCAACTTAAACTACTTCTAGCACTGTTAATTAAACACACCTGTCAATGTTTCAGGAAATTCATTAAAATGCAACATTTTTATTGTTATTGTAAAAATGTATTGTTTTTGTTTTAAATCATGTCACCCCTTGAAAACTTGCTCCCTACATGCTGATTTCAGAGAGACCCAAAATGCAGTTACAGGCAGAGGCACTTTTACACGTCACATGACTTTTCTTGTCAACAATGACCTCATCTCCGGGGGCTATGTTCTCCTTACTGTCCTCATCCCAGTCATTTTGCTATCTTTTGTGCTCAACAGGCGTGGTCATAAATAAAGAGCTAATCGTGCCTTTTTTTTAGCACACTGACAGGTTCATTTCTAACAGTGCTAGTCTCAGTAGACAGGAGCCGCCTGCACATCCGCAGGCTGCGGCCTTCCCCTCAATGTTCCCCCACTGATGCCATGTCTTATGACAGCACAAATGCTTGCCTTGAACGCGGCTTGCCCTGTGTGCCATTCTCTCCCTTTCCTTGGTCAATAGCCTCAGTTTCAACATGAAATTATAAAGCTTTATTTCAATGAAGTTTTATATTATTACTAAGGTATGACAGTAATATATGTCATTCAAATTAGATTTTTTTCATAAGCTTTAAATACAGTGTTATACAATCCCCACCAAATGTTTCACTAACATCTGAAACATCACTAACAAACACTTTACAATGAACAATGGGAGCTTGAGGAAAGTGAACCGGGTTATGCAAACTTGAAAAGTTACTTAGTCTGCACATTTTTAACTTGTCGATCACTCTACTGCTATAAAATAATATTTAAAAACTAGAAAGAGCCTCATCAAGCTAACTTCACATTTGCATAGGGTATATTAATCTGGATGTTGTTACTTACAGAAGTGGCAAATGTGCAAAGCAGTCGACTTTTTTTGGAGGAACAACACAGCATAAGAATTGCAAGCAAGTTACGTTTTGATATTATCCATAAACAGCTGCAAATACTGCATTTTCTTATTAAAAGGAATGTTAAAACTGTCCATATTATTGTCTTGGTTTGGTGCACTGTATTTTTCATTACAGGCTCTCAATTATAGCTTACTCTAATGTCAAAAGTTGTTGGCCTAATAACTCTTAGCTATTCTCAATAGTCTAATCTCTTGTAAAGGGTGCACAGAGATATTATACACAGTGAGGTGAAAAGGTGTGCCACATCATAGCTGTTACTACATTGTGTATTGTAGCACAGCTGGAACATTGTCTGGAACTATTCCATTTATAATGCTGTTTATATCATTACACTGCATCATCAGGAGTAATTTGTCTTGGGGCACTCTTGTGATGCAGGGTATTATCATTCTCTGGTTGTTAGCACTATTGCCCATAGACAGTAAAAATTAAAATTTTGTGCTTTTGTGTAAATTGTTCCTTTGCTGACAGTGGTGTGGAAACCCTTCATCCTGCACAAAAGATTCAGACTATAAAAAAGATGTTGTCATGGAAATATGTGAATGCACCTCTGTGTTCAGACTGAACCATAGTGAACTACTAGGCCAACAAGAGTCATCCAGTTTAACGTTATCAAAGTGAAACCATCTTAAATGTTTGTGGAGTAACCTTACCTCAGTTGATTTGAGAAGTCATCCTCAACATTGTCATCATCCCAATTATCTTCCCAAACATGGGCATCTTCATCCTCATCCAACCCAGTCCAGTCTACAACAGAAAACAAATAATGTTTGTCGGCATAAAACTGACGGGCAACTAGGCCTTAAATGTTCGCTCCAACAGAACAAGCTATCACGTGCTTTTAATATCATAAGGACAGATGTTTTACTATAAGCTTACCTTAATAAATTAAAATACACAAATAGTCAGTAGCTCCGAGCCCAATGATACAATGCTGCATAGTTTGCTAACAGTCACGTTATGTCTGCGTTCAACGGGTATGAGCACACTGTCTAAGCCAGCGCCGGGGATTTTACAAAACGCCACTAAAGTAGAGAGATAGACAGCTAGGCATATGAACAGAAATACATGTAAGGGTAAGTCAAACAAAACTACCTAAACGTTTTATCGTGGAAAGTAAGCTAGCTAATTGTCTAGCTAGCTACGCTATCTGGCTAGTTAGCCAAGTACATTTCAGCCACTGGCGACCAGAGAGACTCAAATATCTTTGCTGGCTACATTCGGGTGGTAGCTGGATAGCTATGTTAAGTAATGTTAACATTAAGCTTAAGCAAAAATGATCAGAGTGCAAGACTGGGTTTGTATGCAAATCAGTTGACTGAACTAGGTAAACTAGACAGCTAACGTTTGCGCGCTACACCAGTTTGTTATGGCTGTCTAGTAGGTAGCTAGCTAACAGCAGTACGGCAAACGGCCTGGTCCCCTAGCAAGGCAGAACAGTTAGCAAGCTATGTTCATAGCTGAGTCACTGCCTGTTCTAGATTGGTAAGCCCATTTAATTTTACTACAGGAACAGAACTGGTCGGTAAAACTAAGCCGATATACATACTGCCTCTTAAACTGAATATACCTTCTGCTGGGAATTCTTCAAACTCATCGTCCTCCTCTAAAAGTCCCAAATCCACAGTTTGTTTCTTTTCCGACATATCGTTAGCTTCTTTCGGATGTGCACACAAGCTTAGTGTTTCGCTATCGTACACAAGTCAGGCCTGGTGGTTGTGACGCAAGCTCTGCGCATGAGCAGTCGTAAAAGAGAGGATTTGGATATGCCGGTTTGCGCACGCGTGCAGACGCGAGTAACGCTTCTGGGTATGTTTTGCTTTGTAGGTGCTTTTTAGAGAACCTGTAGTGGAGAGCCATCTCACTTAATTGCGCTATTCTCATGGGTAAGTAAAAAATATACGCGAGTAAGTTGAAGAGTATTAATCCAGTTTTTTATGTCTTATAAATTAGTTGAAATTTAATATTAAGTCTGTAAAATGTCTACAAAGTATGAAAGCCAATCTATATATATATATATATATATATTTATCCTGATACAGGCTTCAATACCTACCTTTCACCTTGTGTTATTCAGGTTAGTCAGAACAGTTGCAATTATTCAATTCATATTTTAAAATGTGACCAAGTGCATCTGCATAAATACCAATAAATTATAAATATATGGGTGACAAATTAAAGGGAAAAAATCATAAAAAAGCATAAAGAATGTAGGTGCTTCCATACAGGTGTACTTCATGATAAAATTAAGCAATTAACAGCCTATCATGCTCTGTAGCATGTATAAAAATGCTGAGCAGGCCCAGTTGACCTCGATTTTAGATTAATATGGCAAGAGGAAAAGATCTAAGTGACTTTGACAGAGGGTTCATTATTGGGACACGGATGGCAGGAACTTCAGTCACAAAGACTGCTCAACTGGCTAGTGTTTCAACAGGCACAGTGACTAAGTGACATCTCAATTTAGATCTATGGGGAAGACATTAGTAAATAGGGTCGGAAATTGTGGTCAAAAGCGAACATTCAATGACCATGATGCTTGTGCATTAGTGCGGAAGGAAAAACAAAAGAACAACTCTTCCTCAGGTGACTGAGAATGTCAATGCAGGACACGATCAGACTGTGTCAGCAAAAACAGTGCGTCAACACATACATAGAGAGGGATATTATAGTAGGGTTGCAGTGCATAAGCCCCTCATTACAAAGTAGAATGCACATTTGAGAGTTTAGTGATGCAAAAACCATAGGCACAGGTCTGCAGAGATCTGGAAAAAAAGTGATATGATCAGATGAGCCATCCTTCACCATATCCTCGACAAGTGGGCGATTGCATATGTGGCATACACCTGGAGAATGGTACAGGCCTGAATGCTTGACTCCTACAGGGAAGGCTCAGTTATGCTGTGGAGCTGTGGGGGGCATATTCCTGGCATGGTTTGGGTCCACTTCTCCCCTTAGAGGGAAGAGTCACTGCAAATCAATACAAAGTTATTCTGAGTGATCACCTTTATTTCTATCCTGATGGGAGTGGTCTCTTCCAGGATGACAATTCCTCATCCACTGGGCACTAGGGGGTCACTGAATGGTTTGATGACTGTGAAAATGATATGAATTATATGCTATGGCTTTCGCAGTCACCAGATCTCAACCCAATTGTGTTAGATGGCGCTCTCCACCATCATCAGAACACTAAATGAGGGAGTATCTTTTGGAAGAATGATGTTCCATCCCTCCAGGAGAGTTCCAGAGACTTGTAGAATGTATGCCAAGGTGTTTAGGCTGTTCTGGTGGCTCGTGGTGCCCCAATACCTTACTAAGACACTTTATTTTGGTGTTTCCTTTAAATTGTCAACCGTCTGTATTTATTACTGTCCGTTCTGTGACCTCTCAAACCCGTAATTCAGTGTAGCTAATGAAGAAAAGTAATGTTTCCTTAAATTTCTTTATGAAAATAATAGACAATATGGCAAAGCAGAAGGATTGTATTGCCCTCTTAGACTTAGGCCATACATTTCTGGCATTGAAGGCCAGACTAAGACAAGAGCCAGCCTCAAGCCTTGGTCAATGGTTTTCAAAGCACTCTCATTGAACAAGGCTACCATTCATTGGCAATATTCATAAATCATGCAGTGAACAAAAGTGATCATTTAGTGTATGCTGAAATTGTACAACTTAAAGGCATTGCAAATCCCAAAGTACAGAGAATATGAAAGCACAGTTAATATGAAAGGCAGTGATGTTTTTTGACCTCCTTAAATGATGCTGCCACAATGGATGGGGTCCGATGGCCACTTAGTCATTGCACATTTTATGTTTTTACGGACGGTGTAAAGCAAAACTCACCTGACCCCTCCGGGCCAGAGCCTTCTTATGTGGGACGTTATTCGAAAATGCTGCTATGCTAATCAAGATATAACAATTCAAGGGAGACTAACATCTTTCACCCCTGTAGGTGAATAGCAACAAATAGTCCAAATATATAGATTTATTCTATTCCTTGTTTACAAATTAAGACTTTTTTTGTAAGCACACAAATGAGGAAAAAACAATGACAATGACACAACTGTAAAACATGTAAATAGTCTGCGGGTATGCTTTTTCATCTTTTTTAAATGTAACAAAACAATCAAATTAAATAATAAATTGCTATTTTCAGAAGTTGCCAGACATTGTAATCCCAAGTGCAGCTCTCCCCTGTATGCGCTATATTAATTAATTACAATCTGCCTAATATTTAGATTTTTAAATATTTTTATTATAAATTCTAAATAAGGTAAGGAACTGTAACCAATTTTTCCACTGCACTGACAATGTTGCACATGCCACATTCCTTATGCATTGCTTTAAAATTTGCGGTTGTGAATGTGGTTTCATATGCTGTCACATGTTTGATTTCCGTTCTTTTCCTTCTTATATCATTTTTCAATAATCAAAGCTGTTTACATGTGAAAGGGATTTCAGATTTTTAAAAAGGTTCAGCCATTTAACTCCAAATAAAAGCAACAGGCTAACTATACATAAGATAAAAATAATACATCAATAAATACATACGCGATGCATGGTGCATGTGCACAGGAAGGCCTATTGGATCACACACAAAGGTCATGCTTGCTCCAGACGGTGAGCAGAGCTCTCCCACGGAAGCGAGCCAAAAGCTCCGAAGTGAATGAGTGGCGTGGGCCGGCCATTAGCCTCCCATTCATAGCGGAGAGCTTCTCAGGCTCAGGTGAGGGGCCGGGGCGGGCCCGCGGTGTCTGCCGGGCATACCTGAGACTGCTGTTTCACCGTGGCGCCTGCAGTCTCCCGGGGCAGACAGTGGGCTGCCCAGACTGACTCCCGGGCCCTTTCCTCGCGTCTGAGAATGCCTTTCATAGAGCCTCCGAGGCGGGCCCGCGCTGCGTCTGCGCTGGGAACCCCGGCCCAGACTGCCAGTCTCTGTTCCCGGCCCTATCGGCCAGGTGATCATGATACGGCCTTTGGGCTGCGGGGGGTGGGGGTTGGGGTAGGGGGGTGGAAGGTGGGGGAGTGGAGGGGGCGGGGGGGGGGGGGCGGGGGTTCAGTGCGCTGTGAGAGCCTGGCCGTCATCGCCCCCAGCTCTCTCGCCGCTGATCCCCCCCTTTGATTAGGGGCAGGGCTCCGTGTCCGGCAGGGGAAAGTGACAACGTCTTGATAGGGGATGGGCGCTGCCTCCCAGGGCTGGAGCCATACGGCTGATAACCGTCCCGCCACGGCCCGCCAGGGGCCGATTGCCAACTTAGCCTGCAAGTGCCTCCACGGGGATCGTGTTTGATTGACATTTCGGAGAATTTGCCTTGAAAAGCTGTGGTAACTGATCAGACAGCAAGCCGCTAGTGCAGCGCACCAATGACATGCTGTTAGAAAAAAAATGCATTTCCTTATGTCAAAAAAAAAGAATTCTCAGGAAAATGAATTTTTAAAATTGTGAATTTACCCACATAACATTATGGTTTACTGTAAGCTTGGGAGGCTCTGAACAAACTTTAGTGGGTGAAAAGATTCAGGCCCGTATTTGCAAAGCATCTCAGAATGGAAGCACTGGTCTAGGATCAGTTTAGCCTTTGGCTCAAAATGGATAATGGTCGGATCTGGACAAGGGAAGCCTCCTCCTAGATCAGAGCTCTGGCCCAGCAGCACTTTGTGAATACCAGCCCGAGTGTCTATTCAGAATGACAAAACGCTAAGTGTTTTCTGGAACCCGGTGACACTAAGTTGTGAAACATTTAATTCAATATCCAGTGGTTTCTTGTGTGTTTTGTAGTTGTTCCAATGACCATGATATGCACTTTTGTACGTCGCTTTGGATAAAAGCGTCTGCTAAATAAATAAATAATTTAAACGTAAATGTGCGTTTCCTATCCCCATCTGAGAACTTTCCACCGCTGTACAAGCTGCTCCCTGGATTGATTATGGAGTGGCAAAGGATTTTCCTGAGATAAAAATTCAGGAAAAACATTTCTTGAGGGGATGTCGGGAGCGATCGCCACGGATTAGAGCAGCCTAATCAGCCAATCAATAAGATTAATTTCAGAAAGAAAGAAAAAAACAGGTCTGCTTTGGTCTTCGGTAATCTGCGGGGGCTGATATCCTTCCAGGATGCATCTGTCAAGATTTTGCATTGAACCTGATCCCACACTCAAAGTCCAGGCCTTTGTGTTTTGTACCAGAGCCACTGGCAGTAAACACACCCTTCTTGTGGCCGAGGAAAATAAGATGTGATCAGAACGGTTGTGACGGGTGTGTGCAGTGTTTGTGGGAGAGATGTGTGCCGAGCGTAAAGGAGAGGCGTGTTTGTTACGGTTTTTTTTGGGGAGGGCGCGGGGGGGGGGTGGGGTGGTTATCTTCTGTTTTCCCAGCAGACCATTTCATTTAACTGTCTGTCATGAAGAATTTAAGGTTCATATTTTTCCTCTGTCAGCCCTGAAAAGGTCTTTCATCTGAGGCTTGAAGTACAGTTTGCCAACAGGCTAATAGGTCTCCATGACAATACAATCCCATATTTGTCCTGCGGAGCCCCAGGTAATCCTGTCCTCCTTAGCCGCTCAGTTATGGCGGAGCTTAAGTTGCATATTTTGTTTTTTTATCAGGATTTTGCTGATAAATGCTATCAGCAAGAGTGTAATGAAATATGGGGGGTCTATCTCGTGTTGCAAGACCGAACAGTTACCATCCCGTTTTATGAAGGGGGTTTGTTCATATCTCAAAATAAGACGGCAAACAATGACGTCTTTATCAGGAGGGCGTTTGTTAATATTAACGTATTTGTTGTCTCTGTTAGATAAAACTGTTTGCTGTGTAACACGTTCAGAGGTTCTGTTGGATTTCTGATTCTTCAGAGCTTTCACAACAGCACCGTTTTTGTCATAATTTTTTTTGTTGAAAAACTAGCTTTAGTTGAGCCCTTAGTCAATCCCAAATAGTTCATTAAAGTTGTATAAAATGATATTATTTACATTCAGTGAACATGCTGTGTCAAACAATGAGTATCTGTGGTTTTCAAAAAGAGTTTTTAAATATGATACAATTACAGTTATTTACAACTGTCATTAAAGGTCATTAATAATAACTTTGACGCTGAAGACCTTCCACTCTGTCTTCAGGAAGTGATGTAATTTATACCAAATACAAAATACCAAATGGTGCTTACACCAGAGTCCTGCTACAAATGTAATTTTTTTTCTCCCTGTTTTTGAATGAGAATATCTGTCAGGCCCTTCAGTGGAGTGGCCTACAGTCAGTGTAATATAATTATCAACCATTAAGGATCTGCCACATAAAGAGTAGGGGAGCACGTTCATTAGCATTTTGCTCTCATTCGAAACTCAGACTTTAAAAGATTCAACAAATGTCAGTCTTTCCACGAACAGGTTACCCACCTCGGCCTTTTTTTTTTCTTCTTCCCTTCCCCATTCTGGGCCGCAGTATTGATCCAGGCCTGAAGCAAAACTGTTGTTATTTTGCGACCTGTCTCTCCGAAAGCGCGTCCTCCCGAAGAACATTCGGGCTCTTTTCTCTCTGGGCCACAAAGGGGCTTTTTGTGCGCCGCCTGGTGTCGCATGCCTTGAGTAAGGGGCCTGAGGTAGCGGCCTCCCCTTCTGCGGCTCACCTTGTTTCTCCAGCTTTCTCCGGGTCACGGTGTGACAGCCTCAAGTGCCTGTCCTTCACCGAGCGCTTCAGTGAGTGATGAAGTGGCCGGCTCTAATGCCTCCTCATCCTCTGTCCGTCATTCCGGGAGTATTAAGAACAAATGACATAACATGCCCCAGGTGACAGTGATGCCTTTCATTTGTGTCTGTTTGTAATTAGGGCGATACCTCACCAGGGTCTCCGCACATACCAATGATTATTTTTATTATTTTTTAAATTTTTATTTCTTTATTTATTTTGCTGATTTTTGATGTGCACTGGATTTGCTTTGCACTTTTAGATTCAATCACATGAAGGCAAGATGTTTCTACCAATATCATTTTCATTACCCATTAATATGACACATTTGCATAAACAAATCAGCAACAAGAATCCAAGGCAATGCAGATTTGTATTGATATTGCTTTAAATTAATTCAGGAGCATTTTGTAATCTGACACACATCTATCTTTTCTCCAGAAAACATATGCAGGAACTTTTATTGTAAGATGAGCCTGCAGGCAATTCCAGTGGATAGAGATATCGCTCCAAATACACAGCACGTTAAGCCTTGTCTGGTCTTACTAGAAGCAGCTTAGAGCAACACCAACAGCTTCAGTACACTTCCTGTACCTGCTTCTCTGTGAAATCTGGAATGGCTTGCATGCCATGTACTGAAAGACTCCCTGTTTCTGCTCAGTTCTTTGAAACCCAAATTGCAATTGTCAATCATTGCAACAATCCCAGTAATTTATTCTTCAAACAATACATTTAATTTATTCGTTCCACTTCATATGTGGAAGATTTTTATTTGGGAAAATTTTCTTGTAACCAGAAAAGCCAGCTAATTGGGTACTCCACCAGGTGTCCAAGTGTCAGCAAACAAATCATTATTCCAGAGTTATTTGGGAGATAACAAACACATAAATGAAGATTGGAGAAAGGAGCCGAGCATTACGACAGATTGCCTCTTGAATTCCAAATGGCGGCAGCAACCATTTCAAGCCATTTTTTTTTTGTACCGTAATGCAAATAACGTTGAAGCACTATATTACCAGTGCGGTATATGCTCTGAAATGACCCCATGTAACTGGAGACAGATGTGACATCTAAAAACAGAATATTTAAAAACAATTGAGTGGTTATAAAGCATGAATATGAGATTACTGTTTAAAAAATATACGTTTTTTTATTTTACAGAATTTCCATTTTGTTTGGTTCTGTGACTGTATATATCAGTATTTCATAGGAAAAACTAATTGCGGACATGACAGGAACTGTGAGATTTAACACACATGAAATCAATTAGTACAGAATTGTTTACTTTCTGTTACATCATAAGCAAATGTCTCACCCTAAAAAGAACACATTTTCTCGGCACAAAAGGGCATCGTTATGGAAATCAAAAAAGGTTTTATGAACAAACTGTCTGTTAGTATTTACTGTAACTGACTGGGCACTTTCAGCCGACATGACAGCAACATATTATTAAATTAAACAGCAACAAGGTAATGCACAACTTCACCAGTAAACACTGTCCCCTACGGCATTGTGTCTCTTCAGATACAAAATAAGTTAAGGTAGAAATTTTGTATCTTTCTATGTGCGTTCGAAAGCAAAAAAGCCACTTTGAATGTGTTTAGACCATTTAGCCAGCTTAGCGATAAAAATGTAAAAAAAATAAATAAATAAAATAAAATATAAAAAAAACTCCCCTCAACATGTGCCTGTCCCCAAAAACCTCGAAAATGCATTTGATTGGCTGGAATGATAAATTGACCTCTTTTCTGAGGCCTAGAGCTCTGGACTTTGTCCAGGAAACCTCTAACAGCCACTTATTAAGTTGTTAGATCTATGAGCGGGGATGCAGGCCGCCGGTTGTCACCTGGGCCTTTGTTTATTGGAACAGGGGAACCTGTCTGATCACGATGGGAGCCCCTTGCTGCTTTTAGGGGGTCTCCCCTCATCAAATCCTCTTTCTTCTCCTACCGGACCCCAGAATCTCTGTTTTTACAGCTTGGTCCAGTCATTTGGAGATGTAATTATTAGCATTTTAGCAAAACACCCACTCAATGCCACCAATATGTCTTTGTCCCAGAACCACATTTGTGTGAATTCCATATATCTGTGTGATGTGACAAGGTTAAGATGTGCACAATAAGTATGAGCCTCTATTAACCATTACATTTGACTGATAGTGACTGTTAGTGAGTTCTCAGTGTGCAAAATTTAAATAAAATGGGTCAAATAACTATATTTATTATTATATATAGTATGTAATATATTAGTGATGACAAAGTGGATTATTATCGCTTACAAAAATGTGTCCATTACAATATATGCACACACCATAAAATGGAGATTTAGAAACTTTTGATCAGAAGGAAGTCAGCTTTTCCATTTGTTTTTTGGGATTTTACGTCTCAGTGGCCAACATTAATTTAAAAAAATGATGGCAACACACTGGCTTTGTTATTATCTAGATGCCTTACTGTGAGATAAATCTAGGGACAGAGATTTCACTCATCAGAAAAGCAATGACTTTTTGACCCCACTGTGTTCCTAAAGTATCGGTTGCATAAATGCAGTCTGTATTAATGCAGTCGAAAATAAAGAGTGACTGCTCTACCATGCATCCTTATCTGTTTTCGTAGATTTGTAAAAGCATAGAGAGCCATGTAATTACTTTGATAACAACTTATAAGTCAGCTAACGATTACACCTCACTCACTACACCTCCTCACTAATCAAACCAACACAGAAAAAATCTTTTGCAAATTAAATGTATAAATACAAAAAAACTATCTGGAATGCAATGGATTGATTCTGGATCATTTAAAAAATTAAGGAATCCAAACCCCGTTTTTCATAGAATAGGTGCATGAGATGACTAAGTACTACTGAGCAGTCCAGAAATATGCAAACACGGTTCCAGAACTTCCTAGTGGCAAAGCAATTACTGTCTGTTAATAGTTTCTTCCCCTTCATTGACTTCTTATGCAGGATTCAGTGTGCGCTGTTTAAAATCAATCCTAAATTTCCAAGTGGGTAAATCTATTTAACTTAAACCATTCCAATTAGGAAGTGTGCAAAGCCCACTGGGGTTCAGACTAATGTTTTAAACTGATTTAGTTTTTAACCCTGTCCACCCCGTCCACGCTCGAAACCTTTCAAACATGGCAACAGTTTTGGTTATGATGAACCTTTTTTTGGAGCTAGATTACACCTTATCATTAGTATCACTGAACAAACTTTCACCATTCTGGAGTCTGAGGAAACCTAAACTGTGGAAACAGCACTATCTCAGTTTTAAAGAAAGCAGATGCATTTAGCTCCACTTGTGAACAGAACTCAGGGCAAGCGACCAAAAATAATTCTTAGAATATACCCACAGGCGAAACATAAGCTACTTGGCCAATGACAAGTGTTTAAGTAGACCAGAACACCCTTGGTAGAGAGCAGATGAAACACAAGGAGGTGAAGGGGAAAGTGGTGATTTGTCATTAAGACTTTTCAAAGAAACAAGAATGCAGAGGGTCCAAGTTGCTTTTTTCCCTTTCCCCATATGCACATGTTGCTCTGTCTAAAAGAATGTAATGTCAATTTTTAGAGCAAAAGATAATGTGTCTCTGTGGATATTCAAAAATCCACTACAGCGTGTGATTTGAAAATTGGCCTAAAAAAAGTCTGGGAAAAGTGTAGTTCTTTCTTTCCTTGCAATGTAATTGCAGTTTGTAATATTGCTTTATTAATGTGGAAATCCCATTTAAAAAACCTGTCATATATAGTATATGTGTATATAAATATACACACAGACACACACACACACACACACACATACCCACACTATAACTGCATTGAATCCGAGCACTCATTCAACAAAGACTTTCAATAAATCACACGCAACATTCCAAAAAAATGTATTTCCTAGTGCTTCATGACAGCTTTGGCTTTTCCCCCTGCAGGCAAAAGATATTCATCAGGGTATGATTGGTGTGTCATGCTGTCTGTCATGTTTGTAGTTGAACAACAGCAGGCAGGCTTTATCTTCCTTACACAGCGACAGAACCTGACTTTGGAATTATGTTAAGAGATTAGGATTATCGGTTGCAAATCTCAGCTGTCATTTAACATCAAAGCTAAATGACTGATTGATTTTCATTCTGTGTGTCACGGCAAAAGAAAAAAGGTAAATTCCATTTTTAAGTGCATGAAACAGAAAAAGGTGTCTCTTGTGAAGTGAATTCCTTGTGCGGATCGTGATTTGAGAGCACCTTTCTGTTCCCTGTTTGAATGGGTTCAAGGGTCTTTTGGAAGCGTACAACGTATTGTGGGGGGTTTCCTTTTCATGTAAATGTAGGCCTTATGCAGATTATTCTCTGCCTACCAATGCACAATACATTGGGTGGCAATTCTGCAAATTAGGGCCAGGCAATTGAAATTCTCTGTGAGGACTAGTGTTCATAAAATAAATAAATGAAAATAAACATGTCGTCTCTGCACTCAAGTGCAGATGGCCCTCACACATTCACATCCTTCCTAGCTCAGGCAAGAGACAAACGTGCATGCGAATGTGCTCTGGTGTGTAGTACTAGTACCAAACCGTTTCTGCGGGTTTGGACTGAGCTTATGTTGCACAGCAAGGTCTCCAGTTAAAGGTGGCTAACTGCAGTTCTCTGGAGGGCTGTTTAGTCACACGGTTGTGTGCTTTCTTTCATTTTTTCGCAGCTGCATATGGCCGTGCTTTGTTTTGACTGTACAGTAAATGGGAGAGCATGGGTCTGCTCTGTTGAGGGTTCCACGCTGCACAGAGGCTCCAAAGGGGAGCCTGGACTACACTCTGAACAGCTGCCAACTATTGTTTGCTTTGGCTCGTGCGTCCTTGTACATTTTCAAATTCATTTTTTGTAATCTGGCTTCAGATTTTATTTTTGACTGGTAGGTTGCTTAAGACCACTGAAAGAAGCATTGCAGCTGTTGTTACGTTACTGTAAAAAGTTAAATTTTAATTTGCAGAAATGCTTGGATGGATGGTTCATATTTCAAACAAATTCCTTGAAAGAGACATTTTATTTCTGAACAAAGCACAAAATTTGCAAAAATGATCAAATTTGTCTCAAGGGTCCACTCAATTTTCACGGTTCAAAAAGACGTTTTGAAAGACATTTTGAAATTTCATAAGCCGTTGATGTTTCAAGGGAGTTGGTGAAGATTTTTCACTGAGATTTTAATTACTGTAAAAAACATTTGTTTTTACCTGTAAGGGGGCGTATCTGTATTTTCCATGGAAATATTGTGGATGTATTTTCATGTAAACGTTCATGAGATTTATAGTCCTTAATCCATTAGGATCTACCTGTGAGCCTCAAAACTACAGAGGTATCAATTAATTCAGCACACTGGTGCCTTTGTGATTAAGTTAGTTAAGACTAATGCACCTGTGTGTGGTGCAGTGATACCCCCTATGGCCCAGATTGAAGGCTGGGAGTAATTCATAATTGCCCATAGCATCACCTTGGGAAGGAGGGCTTCATTCAACAGGCAACCCCCAGGTTGCCTGTTTGCGATCTGTCTGCACCAGCTGAGTTGCAGTATGGTAAGTCGCCTACATCTTCGACCAGATAGTTTCCGTTTTGGCGATTTAAAAGAGACATCAAAACATATTGCTTTCCATGTGAGGCAGAGAGCTCTGCCCAGGACCTAAAATAAACTATTTCCACGGCAGGTCTTTTTTTTTTTTTTTTGTTATGCTAGTTTGTTGACTATGGATTTTATATTCTCAGAGAATGAGGAAGGCTGTCACTTGTCCAAGTGCTTTTCCCTGCTGTCTGCCTGCAGCCCCCCCCTCTCTCTCTCTCTCTCTCTCTCTCTCTATCTCTCTCTCTCTCCCTCCACAGCTGGCCGCAGCAGCGAGAGAGGGCCCAGAGATAGCGTGACCAGTCCGGTCTGGCAGACACACTCCCAGCACTGAGCCGCACTTGTTCGGGGGGAGGGGGGCGCGGGGGGTGCGCAGGGGGAACAAGCGTGCACTTTCATTTAGCCGTTCGCACAAACAAGGCCTTTTATGCCCCTGGGGGGCCCCGGTGGACGGAGAGCTAACTGGAGCTGAGGAGCGGCACTCACAACGTGGGGGGATGGGGGATGGGCGGAGGGGGGGGGGGGGGGGGGGGGGGGGGGGTTAAATGGGTTGATTGATGAGACGACATGACATCAGTTCTGTCGTTCTGACTTCCCTTTCCGTTCCTCCCTTTTTCAAAACTCCTTTCGTCTGAGATACAGTCTCTGGGCATTCTCCGGGCCCGCCCACCCCCTTCCCAGTTTCTCCTAAAAGGAACACAATGCTGGGTCAATGGCCTGTGAGCTGAACATGATGTTAATAATTAGTGTCATTTACGCGGAGATGCAGATTGGATCTGCTGATGTTGCCCACTTTTTCAGACAATCGTACACTCCTAAGCCATTCACAGAGGCGCAGGAGGCTATGCAAATCTCCCCATTGTCCATACTGTCATTGAAGCTCCATCTGACAAAAGAACTGTCTGCCAAATACCCAGTTCTTTTGAATGTTTAACAAATAAGGATTTTCTTCTATAAATAATTCAGAAAATTAGACACCAATCAAAGAATACAAATACACAGATCATAACCGATGAACATATATAGGGCTGAATAAATCTATTTTAAAAATTATTTTAAAATTATTGCATAACTTAATTTGGAAATGTTCCATCTCAGGAATGTCCCAAATATTCAATTAGGTTGTTTTTTTGCTTACACATACAAATAAACAAATGAAGTCCCATTTGTATCAGTCCTTCACCTCTACATAAGATGTATGTTGTAAGATTCAATTTCAAAATGTTTGCAAGGGCTCTACGGCTCAAGAGCTTCGCACAATAATTAAAGCTGAAACGATCGATAACGTTGAAATGTTAGGAAGACTGGAAGACTTTTGTTTTGCATTTGTTTTGCTTCGCGTGATTATAGCGACCATCTTAGACGATGTTTCTCGGACCTGCTGATCACCATTACTCTGCAAGCATGCGCTACTTTCAGGGTTTTTGCTTTGTTTTAATAATGCTCAGCGTGACAGGACTAAGCTCCGAGATGTATCTTCGCTTGTTACGTGACAGGAACTCAAGAAAAAAAAAGCGTATAAATAGTTCAGACAACAAAACAACAACAACAAAAAAATCATCGGAAGTGAGCATGAGTAAGCAACTCCCCCACCCCCCACCTGCTCCAGACCAGTGGTTTAAGGCTCTAATCATGCGCTTCCGGAGAGCAGGCGGAATACTCCGGAGGGGGGGAGGGAGAAAATTGTCCTGGGAGCGAGCGAACGTTACGTGCGAATCAGACGTGCCCGGATGACAAATAGCCCTGCTGGACAGCAAGGTTCACCCAGCTGGTTGGCCCTTTGCTTTGTGATTGATGGTGTTGATGTTCTAAATCGGCCTCAGATATGCCAAGTACAGGAATCATAATAACAGGCTTCAGATTTGCACTGTAGATAGCAGGAAGGGAAGAAGGAGGAAATGGAGGCCTGTTCCCAACCTATAACTACACTGGGGACTGTGTCGCCGCGTCTCCCTTTGGTCTTTGAACCGGTTTCCTCGGGTATGTACGGGGCATTTCTCACTCGGGGAATTGGCCAGGGTCAGTGATGGAGCCTTAATGTCAGACTGAAGCAGGTCCCAAAGAGAGTCCTCCATCTCAGCCTACCTTGAAAGCTAATTGCAGTTTGTCCTGCACCAAACCTTGTCTGAGGGATTAGACAGGTTTTGCTTTTATTTTGACTTTAAAGCAATAAAAGTAAACAAAAAGTAAAAGTAAAAGTGACAGTTTGGTGGTCGCATTCATTTATTTAGAATGTTCTGTAAAACGGTAGTCTTTTGTTTGTTTTGGTACTCACAGTTATGAACAAGCTCTGCCTCCTCCTGATGTCACATTCAGTACAGGCTAATGTACATTCTATAAGTATTCAAAATATACTGCATGAAGGTGTATTGTCCAACTAAGTCTAGTGCCACAAAGATATGGTTGTTCAGCAAAGCATAAAAGTGTCTTTTTTTCCAGTACGTTTAAGCCAGTATGGTGTTTTCCATAACACACCCACAACAGCATCGACCTAAATTCTCCCTGTATCCTATTTGTATGCAGCTAAAATAATAAAGGACAGTGATGTCTTGTATCTTCCACTGAGGTAGACATAGGCCTGAATTCAATCATCATTTGCCCATACCTTTTATTATATTCAGGCCACAGTCAAAGGTTGAGTCCCTTTCTATCACTTTGTTGTTTAACACATGAATGAATCGCAGGTACTTTCTATAAACTACATCTCTGATTGGCTTTGTATCAATGTTACATTTACATGTGAGATGCGGCAGCAGTGTACAAACTTTATTATTGTATATTGTGCATCTGTTTTAATCCCTATATAGACAAACTTCAATCATGCAGAACTAAATCTGGGGAAAAAAGGTCACGCTGACCGAAACAGTTCTTCTGTTGTTGTTGGGGTGGCATAATAAAACAGAGAGTTGGGTTGTACACATTTGACATTGAAGTCATTTATAAATGACATTTGCAAGCATGACCAATTACTCTGATTACCGTTCAACTTTTACATCTAGCACTGGGGGGTCTTAAGCAGGTAGAGAGTATTGTGATAATGGACAGACACACAAGAAAAGATACGAAACAGGTTCACAAACAGGCTTCTTTGCTGTTCATAACCCACTGTATTTTCTGCCACAACTGCTGTTACTGCAACTAATAATGTAACAGCTGTTTCCAAAAATAATATTAGTGCTGAGATCTTTATAATGGTTGCGCACTGTGTAAATGACAAGCTTTTGATCAGAGAGGCAACCAATTGTGTGATGCTTAATTAAAGCCAGTAATCTCGATGCATGCAAAGCAGCACGTGATGCACAAGATCTGCAAGAACTATAAGCGTCATGTACACAGAGCTGAATGTGCTGATAATTTTGGGGTTCTTCATATCCTAAAAATATTTTCACTTTTTTTCCTGTGAATTGATCATTAACGTTTGATTCACTGGAACAGACTGCTTTTGCAATTATTTAAATGAGTAGTAGATTTAAGGCAATATTATCCTATTCCATTATTGGTACAATCTTTCCATGTTTTGCCCATGAATTGTTAAACAGTCTTATAATGAGTATTTATTCTGTCTTCAGGAATAAACAGATAAACAGCACTATTATTAGATTGAACTCCTATATAAGTTGGCGCAAAGAAAGGAAGAGGGAGATGATCAAGCCTGAGATCAAGCCTGAGTGAGAAGCTACACAGAAATATTTACAGGCTTATTGCATACCTGCTCAATGAATACTACATGTTTTATTGTTTTTCCTGCATGATTGCATTTCAAATGTTCAGTACTGTTCAAGAAATTATAAAGAGTATTCAGTCATTAAACTTGCATTGACTTCAAAATAGAAACTCTGTACAATAGTATGAATATGTGCAGTTCAGGATAATGGCCATTCAGAAAGATATTGCATACTCTTTGTGGTGTAGAGTGTGTATAACAATGCCTGTTCTTCAAGTAATTATATTAGTGAGGTCCAGAATTATTGGTACTCTTGGTAAAGATGTGCAAAACAACTGCAGAAAACAAATAACATCATTACTGAGATATAGTGTCATTTGTCCTCATGGAAAATATTGCACTTGGTTAATGGTGCAATGCAATCAACTGAAATAACACATTTTTCATATTATTTATTTCCAAAAGATAATACAAGAAAAAAATAGGTTTCACAGTTATTGGCACCCCTGTGATTTGTACTTGGTGCAACCCTGGAGAGAGCTTGTACGATTTCCTATTTCCTATAATGTTTGATGTGGTTGGAGAGCATATTTGGAGGGATTTTGAACCAAAACCTTTGAAGATCCTTGATCCTTGTCTACCAGCCCAAATGATTACTAGAATTGTGTGTGAGCATGGAGATTACAAAACATTGTGTAATTAAATCAACAAATTGAAGAAATTGCTTTGCAACTAATACGTTCAAATGTGGAGTGCTTTGTCTGTGCGCGATTATGTTTAAATGATACCTAAACACTCAACAGCCGAGCAGACTACCTGTTTGTCTTTTGTTCCCTAGATACTCACTTTAATAAATGTTAAACGTTCATTTCAAGCAAACGGGGTACATTTGTTACTTGTTTACAAAAAAGCACAAACATCCGTTCGAAATTAAACTGGACTCAAAATAGCTTTCGCATTTACGAGTTTTTCTTCTCATTATCCTTATTGGTGCTTGTAAAAGCCTAGCGTACGCCATCACACTGAGCATTGTTTGGGAATAATGGTCGTGTAGAAACCTCTGTCTGGAGTGGGAGGGTGTTGATGTGCTGAGGCGTACGGCCTCGGGCTGGTGAGATCGCCCTCGCCATGAAGCGGTCCCATTGTGCACACGCCCCCCAGGGACCGAACATTCCTCTCAGGACCCGGCACGGGCGCGGGGGCCCCAGACGTCTCGCCCGTCTGTATTTTCTCAGGACATGTGCGCGGTTTTCACCCATCCCAGGCAGGGGCCTGACCCCCAAATTTGGAGATAGTTTCCTCTCTCTGTCTCTGTCTCGCTCTCTCTCTCTCTCTCTCTCTCTCTCTTGCTCTCTCTCTGTCTCTGTCTCGCTCTCGCTCTCTCTCTCTCTCTTTCTGGTGGAGTACAGTGTATCCCCCCACTGCAAAAGACTTAGGGCTGTCAAGCGGCTGTACATCTGGTCAATCTGGGAAGATTTTTTCTCTTTCTTTCCCTCCCTTGCTTTCTTCTTTGTGAATGATTCTTCTTGTCTCAATGAGCATGAGAAAAAAAAATGTAAAGGGAGAGAAAAAGAAGAGGCCACCGTGCACTTTGAACATAAACCTGTCTATGATGGGGTATGGATGCTGAGTAACAATGCCCTAGAGAAGGCAGAGACTCTCCTCTGCCTCTGTTCTGGCAGAAACAGCATTTTCTCTAACTGCAGTAGTGAGAACAGCTCAGATCAATTCCTTGGGTTTAAAACGTGTCCCTAAATGGCATTAATAATTACACGAGAGGACCACAGACATTGCAGCTAATCGATTCCATGAGTTATCTGCACCCAGTTACTGTCTCTTGGAAATGCCATTGAGCCCAGACTCTTGGTTCTTTTGGTTGGGAGGTGCTTGTCTGTTTTGGATTCTGAAAACAACAAGTGCGGGTGACACAACGCTCTCCAAGATTTAAACGGTGGCGAAAAACCAAAATAGCTCTGTTTGTAGACATCATGGCTAATGGTTCCTCTGGCCCAGCTATCACTTGTCATGGACTTAAGCAACTTCAGATGCATGCTTCTGGTCATTCATGTTCCAGGGTCATTACCGTAAATGTGCGCTTGATGTTTCCCTCTCTGACCTTTTATGTTCCTGTTGTGTAAATTTTTGTTATTTCCCTTTTTCTTTTCTTTGTTTTGTTTTCATTTTTCTCTCTGAGCCACATCACAGTGTGTCTACCTGCAGCCTTTCAGAGTGATGTCACGTCTAGCCGGGAATGGCTGCAGCAATTTTGGATGGCAGTCATTCATGCAAAATTACTGAAAACAAGAAAACGAAAACTTAATAGATTTCCTCTGTGATTACAATTAAGAGATTTGGTGGGTCTGTTTTGAATCTCATTGCGAAGCAGCAGATGAAAGATCAAATGTGCTTGCCCAGTTGTAGGTGATACTGACCTCTTAACCCTGCACTAGGCAGGTTTAGGTTTTATCCAGAACGGAAAGAAATGCTCCTTCAGTCCACTCACACACACACACACACAAACAGAATTATTTCCACACTTTAAGTATTACTCGACCATGTAATCACTGTTACTTCCTGCTTGAAACAAAATTTCTGGAGAGCTTTATCTTCCAAAAATAGAAATTTTGATTTAAATTAAAATACATGGCCTTAGAGGGGTTTGGAATTTTAGAAGGCTGTAGCAGCTGTTAACAGGTTCAATCACACCAGAACTGTACATCTGGTATTTCATCCTTTCTTGTAAAAAATGAGACTGTGATTGTAGCACCTGGAAACTCCAATACTGCTACCTTTCATTCAGTCCATATTTATTTCTGCAATTTCTTCTCACACATCAACGTAATTCATAGTGCCCAAATTGATGAAAAACAAGGAGAAAACCAGGAAATACACAGCAGAAGCAGAAGAAGAAGAAGAATAGTAATGTAAATCTCCTTTTTCACCTGCAGTATAAGCCAGTCAAGGCTGTTCACATATATTCATTGGCATGCAACTGACAGATGAATTCCAGACATATTTATACTTGATAGATACATATAGGGGTATATGAGATATATGAAAGACTTAGACTCTTTCCCTTTTCTAAATATGTCAAATCACAACAAGGGGAGCTTTAAAGGAATACATGATGTAACCCCAAAAAAAAAGTCATTATCAAGGAGGTTAATGATACTTCTGGAAAGAAGGAATTGCCCAGTATCCGGTGTCTGAAAGCAATTGTCCATTCATGAGAAAGAGTGCTGCAGGGCATTGTTTTAGGGACACAAGAGAGGAGGGGAAAGGCCCGCTCGCATGTCGTTTCTAGATCTGGGGGACTGGGCTTTTAAACGGACGAGGGGTCCTCACCGGAGGAGTTTTTAAAGGGAAGGGGGAGAGGGGGCTTTGATGACTCACTCGGGGCTGTCACGCCGAATCGGCACCCCGTGCCCCGCGAGGCCGGGCCTCTGCGTTTGGCAGTTACGCCGCGTAGCTTTGTCCTCCCCATACATCTCTCCTTTCTGACTTCCCTCTCCTTTCATTCTCCCCGTAGCCTGACAGCACGCATTCATCCGCTCCCCTCACGGTGTCACGCTGCCGTTCGAGAAAAGGCCCCACTGTTCAGAGCGCCAAGTCAAATCCCGTGCTTCGTTACGAGCAGAAAGGGAAAAAATCGTCGGAGGGGGAGAGAGAAAAAAAAAACGAAGATGTGGAACGTAAAAAAGCACTCCGAGTGAGGCGCGCACGTCAAACCAGGAGCGCGGAGCGTCGTTTTCAGGAGAAGATTCACCCCCCGAACACGGGCTGCAAACTCTGCCTCGCACGTGCTTCCTGTTTCTCATTTCGTTTGCCAAGTTCATCTGCGATCCGCAAGTCAAGGATTTTCGAGGAAAAACACTCCCAGCCTGGAGAAGGAACGCTGGCTGAGTTGGGTTTGGGGGTTTGGGGGTTGGGGGTTGGGGGTTGGGGGTGGGGGTGGGGGTGGGGGTGGGGGGAGTTTGGGGCAAAGCGTTATTACAGGTGCGTGAAAAGAAAGTGGGCTTGATTGTATTCCCCTGTGAAAGCGCGCTCGAAGCCAGGGCCCGACGCTAAGTTATTGCCGTCTTCCTCCCGGTTGCCGGCCCGGTTGTTTGTGTTAATGGATCTGGTGGGCCGTCCGCTCTGCTGACGAATGCCCTGTCAGAGTGCAGAGGGGGAGACCGCGCCGCGGGCCCAGGTGTCTCTGCCCAGCATCTCCATGTTTGCAGCCAGGTCTGTGCTGGGCTCCAGGCCACGGCGTAGTGAAAGGACTCCTGAGGGAGAAGCCGGTACACGTAATGCGAATCCAGCGCACAGAAAATCCACGCCTCTGCTATTGTAATGTCTTAATCCCCTCACACGCAGACAAACACACACACACACACACACACACACAGAAAGAGAGGCACACGCAAGTACGCACACATACACACACATGCACACACACACACACAGAAAGAGAGACACACACACACATACAGTACACATAGAGAGACAGATAGACACACACACACGCACACACAAAAAGAGAAATACACACACACATACACACACAGAAAGAGAGACACACACAAGTACACACACACATACACACAGAAAGAGAGAGCGAGACACACACACACAGAAAGAGAAATACATACACACACATAGACACAGAGGCACACACATACACACACACTCATACACACACACACAGTTAGAGAGAGAGAGACACCGATACTCACACACACACCGTCTACCTCCACAGTCCTTGTTTTTCTTGGCTTTTCACATGTGTCATAGGAGCCAAGTATGCCGTACATCGCCTGATTTAATGAAGTTACCTCAAAGAGTCCAAATAAAAGGCATTTATTAGTCACCCTTTTACTGCTTGTAATGCATTTGTGTCAGGTCGTCACAACACAGTCTAAATGAGGCTGCTCTAAATGGGGCATATGACTGCTGGTCATGTAAGCCATTGTGACTGGTTTAAACTGCATTTTCATACTGCGTTATAAAAAAATCACAAAAGCATAGTACGTAGTCTTCCAAAAGATGTCCCTCCTCCATCTTATGCAAAGTACTTATTTGTTGTAATCAAGAGTACAGAACAGAGGGGTATTTATCCTGTGCTGTTTGCCTCCTTGCTCACATTAGCAGGAAAATTGACTGGATTTGTATATACCTGAGCCTTCTACAAGTGCCTAATAATTTATTATGGCAATTTTCCACGTGGTTATGTAAGCATTGGCTTGTTTAACTTTGTGTTGAAAGCTAATAAATCTCATGAAAGTACATTCATTCCCAGGACACGTGCTACACAACGAAAGTGAGCTTTACTGGGCTGTTTCTGTGGCGGATTTGTAAACAGGAAACAAGTCATCAAAAACGTCATCGGCTCGGCACCTGCTCACTGACATAATAGAAAGAGCGAAAGCATTTTGCTCCCGTTACTGTGATTATATTACAAGCATTATCATGTCTGCTATACGCCATTTGTATTCTTAGCTCAGCACCACGGGATGCACAACAATGGTTTTGTCAGTCAGTTAGCCCAATATTGTTAAGAGGGAATAATCGACTAATCAACTCCCCCTTCCCATTTTATTACACTGGCTTTTATTGCCTGTGTTTACCCAGCGCTTTCCTTTGAGGACACAAAGTAACGTGCCGTAGAGCCTCAGAAATACAGACCACAGAGTTATGAACTGACCAGTCAACCAAACAGGTTATGAACCAGGAAGTAGCATATGGAATTCTGCCTTTCCAACTTCCTTATCATAGATTATCTTTGTTAATTTCAGTGATGCAAAAAAAGTGAGTATTTAACGAAAACGAGTAAATACTTTCGATTGATAAAGAACTGGAAACACTCCTGCACTGTCTATATGTTGGCATTCATCTAGAAATTGTACATTTTTAATGAGAGAAGCCCTCTATTTCTAAATAGAGTTTCAGTAATTTGACTATGCCAATTCAATATTCAAATGAAGTTATTTTTGACTTTCAAAGTTACAGACATTTCAAACTTTCAAACAGCCCCCATTCCCAAAGTGCTAGTAGCTCTGAGGTTCCACAGTGTTTGTTGTTTTTTTTTCCATGTTCATGCATCCCACACACCCCTGCCATTAGCACCACAGATGAAGCGCATGCACTCCTGTAAACTGTTCCATATGTAAAGACATCTCTCGCTGACTATAACTAATGTCTCATGAGGAGCTAGATCGTACATATGCATCTGAAATCTGAGGAAAAGAGGCCGAGATAGAGCCAGCTGTGATTCGCCGTGACTTCAGACTCCCAGCCCATACTCCAACACATAGTGTTTAGCACAAAGAAAGGGTGTCACCCGCTCTTGTACCAAGCATCTGGCAGTTGGCTTCTGAGTCATAGGGCTAGGGGAAGTTTGGCTACACAGTTGGCTTCCGAGCCACTCAGACAGTCTAGGGAGTTAACAGTTTAGCTGACAGCAGACAAAGATGTCACCATCAGTACCAACCTTGTGGGAAAACAACACAAAGCTGGTTTCTCTATAATTACATTTTGAACATGTACAATACCAATGTAGTGCATTATCAATGTTCAATCAAATTTACTTTCAGCTTATTTATTTGTATGTTCATTCACATGTATTCAGCTGATTCTTTTCCTGGGAAATCCATTCAGTCCACGGGAACAGGACAATTTTGGACAGCTGTGCACCACCTGGGATTTGAAGAAACAAATCTATAGTTCACTGCTCCAAATGCGGTGCCACGTGACGCATTGTCATAGATTTTCTTTTAACACGACAATTTCAACAGTGATAATCAATGTGTATTCTACTGTGACCAGCCATCGACTGAAATTCATTACTTTCCCACTCACCGTATTTCGAGTGAATCAAGAAGTAAATACTCTCCACAGGCCCAAAAAGACACCTTTGTGCTGCTGCCCAGCTGGCAGTGGTAACCTGGTGAGACGCTCGCCATCAACTCAAAGCTGGGCCTCCACACTCGCTTCCCGGAATGGCTGCCTCTTCCTGTCCCAGTGTCCTCCTCTTCTCCGTGCGGCGCTCCGGGGGGTTCAGAGAATTCCGCGGGCGAGCAGGGGGCCAGGGGACAGGCATGCGAAAGGCATTACCTGGAGGGTGAAGCCCGGATGATTACGTTTAAGAGGTTTACAATGCTCATTAACGGCCCTCCACCGCAACCTCTGGCAGGGCTGCCTGGCTCCTCCAGTCAGCCACCACGGCCCGCGCTCAATTGCCTTTCTGTTCTCTCACCTTGAAACCCAGCCAGCCTTGACGGCTTAGTGCCAACAAGAGGCCGAAATGAAGATAAAGGGATTAAGTGCGCAATCTAAAGTGTGAGCTCTCTTCCATCCGATGATTTCTGAAAAAAAATGCCCCTACTCTATTCTAAAAAAAAAAAAAAAAAAGCACGACAGCGAATAATTAAATAAAGCTTTGCCTCTGTTTTGCCTTTGTCCCAAACGCATTATTGCTTTTTAATCTGAATATTTTACAAGAGCACCAGCGTGAATACATGTATAATTCTGGGCAACAGGGCTTTTTTTGAATGGGAGCCACAATGTCCTGATATTATCCAGACCTTCTCAATCGTCCTTATCTGTATCATGCAGTTGTAATTTGCTGCCAAGGCACTAATGTTATTATAAGCATTATAAGAATACTTTATAACCAATGAAAAGTTATTTTTAACTCATTGTACAATTTGCTATTAAATTATTCAAATCCATGTACCCACTCCATATATTTCAATTTTGCCCTCATTTTATTACCCAAGAAGGCTGAAATGGCTTCTTGGTTGTGTCTCACAAAAAAAAAGGCATACCATCCTTACTGGTGGAGCATTTGGAGAATTTGACAGTGATCCAGGTTGCAGGCAAAATAATTTGTCTTCTTGTGTGTCTAAACTTGTCCTTCTATGTTTTAATTCTCAGAGGTTTGTTGTGTTAACCTGAATATAGCTTTAGGCATTGTAAGCCTACAGCCAGCCAAAAAGATTTGTTCCACAATGATGTGTAAATAATACCTATGTATAGAAAGAGTGTATAAAAAGAGCAGCAACTTCTACATGGTGAAACCAATGTGGATAAAATATCCTTAAATAAAATCTGAGAATGCATTTTAACCACATGTGAATTATTTGATTATAAATCTAAAATTGTGGAGTACCAAGACAAATCAAGAAATATTTCTTTGTCCCAAATGTTATGAAACGCATTGTATATTCCCAGAATACACACTTCTGGTAACATAATGCTACAATAAGCATTCAACATACTGCTACCTGCTAACCGCAATTATGCAGGAAACTGTATATGTTAACTGCTGAGCTTAAATCTAAATTCTCTCACAGAAATGGCAAATTAGAACTGTATCTCTTAGCTAAATACACTCACAATAACAAAGGAAAAATAAACTTGCTTTAATTGTCACTCACGCACACCAAACTGAGGTATTTGTGCAAGAATTCTCTAAAAGAAGATTCTCCCATCGTGAATGACTAACCGAAAAAATGGTAAGCAACTTCTTAAAATTTGGCAGAGGATTCCCAAAGATTGTCCACTGGACAATTGTTTTCATAGGCGCTTGTTGCTGGGGCAGCCCAGTGCCTTCTCAGCACTAGTACATTTTCAATAATCTTTGGCTAATGTGAGCTAGCTAATGTTCAATCACTATATCGAAAGGACCAGAGGACAATCCCCTTATAGACTGAAGTTTACTATCGAGTTAAGTTTATTTTGGGTTATACTAATGGGTTATATTAACATTATTTAACTATTGTAAGACATTTTTCTCATCTAGGCTAATTTATATTAGCTGCTACTGGACAGTAGTGGCAAAATGATATTAGCTACTGGACAGTAGAGTCAGTAGCTATAGACTAGCTATCTGGTTTATCCACTCACCAGGATGCCATAGGTTTTTGTCTGAAATGATAGCTTGTATGCTGCGAAACATAAAAATCTTGTTGCTATCAAGATTAAAAATATGAATGTGGCCTCGATTATATGGCAGTTCAACCATATTATAATTGGTTAGGCTAACAGGGGGTTCTGTTCTATTGGGATTGTCTCCAGCAAATTATTTCTATGTACATCACTGTATTGATGATACAGCATTTTAATGGCATATTAATGTCTGTGTCATGAGCATTGGGCCCAGTTTGTTGAATGTGCTGTTGGTTTATTACCTTGGCATTTCTCATGGTCTTTTAGAATTCATTGTAGTCAATTGAACCCTAAACTCTTCGTTCATGTTAACCCACTGAATCCCAGCACCACCCACACATGTAAGCATTCTTAATTAAGCACGCCCTCTCAACCACCTATCCATTTCACATTCATGGTTCCACGGTCAAATAGCGAGCACAATCAGGTTATGATATAATGGTTTTTTTCCATTGCTTTTATCTTTTCCTCTGTTTTCTGCATTGGGAGTCTGTATTATTGGTGCACCCCGAGTACAAATCAATACAACTGGCTTTGAGTCCAGTCAGACCCAGCTTACATAGAAGCATGCAAGTATTTGAATAGACTGCTGATTGGGGACCACTTCACAGGCCTTGGGGGACATTTCAATAAATCAATGAACAACTAGCCTGGGTAAGGTAGCTGCTAACAGTTATGTTTATGTCAGCGTGAGCAATGATAGGTCTGTTTCTAATGACGGAAAGGCGTAGAATACAGCATTGCCCTGAATTTGTGGCACACCACACTGGCTTTCAAGTTAGTATAGGTTACTGAGGTCTCAGACTCACTGCAATGCACTTTGTTAATCTTCTACTGTGCGCATTATGGTAGACCAAAGAAATGAATGTTGGATTAGTTTTTCACTCAAAATTACTTGAAGTCGACAACTTAAAATGCATTAATGGAAAGATTTTTGTTGTTGTTGTTGTTTGGGGGGGTACTTTGAGGTAGACAGAGTGCAACATTGGAGGAGAATTATGTTTTTCCTAGAATTTTCTAAATTAAATTAAATTAAATTCATATCATTATAAACTCTGAGTATTTCAAAACATAAACAAGTGGTTTTTGAGCACTTTCAGTATTTCACATAAATTCAATATCTCACACAGCCTTGGTTCTAGACTGCTCTGATTTGGGGGGGGGGGGGGGGGGGGGGGGGGGGCTTTTTATTGAGGACACAGTACATGTCATGCAGTTCACAGGCTTTTTTCATCCTTTGTATGCTACAGTGTGTTATTATGTACAATATACGTAAGTATTTGGACAGTGACACAATTTTTGTTCTGTACTCCAGCACATTGGATTTGAAATGAAACAATGAATATGAGGTTAAAGTGCAGACTGTTCGCTCTGATTTGAGGGTATTTACAGACATTACATCTCAGAGTGCATGATCCATGGGGGAATTACAGCCTTTTTTGCACCCCCCATGTTATATGACCATAAGTAACTGAACAAATGTACATAATCTTAAGTTAACTCATCATATTTAGTGCTTGATTGCAAGTGCTTTGCATTCCAGAACTGCCTGAAGTCTGCGACTCACAGACATCTCCAGATGCTGGGTGCCTTTCCTGGTGATGCTCTGCCAGGCCTGTACGGCAGCCATCTTTTATTTCAGGGGCTTTCTGGCTTCAGTCATGTCTTAAGTAAGTGAAATGCATGTTCAGTTGGATTTAGGTTGGGTAATTGACTTGGCCAGCCAAGAACATTCCCGTTTTTGACCCTGAAAATCTCCTTGGTTGCTTTAGCAGCATTTGTGGGCTCATTGTCCTGCTGCAAGGTGAAGCGCCATCCAATGAGTTTTGAGGCATTTGCTTGGATCAGAGCAGACAAGATGTTTCTTTTCACTTCAGAATGCATCCTGCTGCTGCTGCAGTGAGCAGTCACATTATCAATAAAGACAAGTGAGCTAGTTCCAGTAGCAGTTACACAAGCCATAACACAACCTTCACCATGTATCACAGACTAGGAGGTGTTTGGTTCTTTTCTTTCTCACACTCTCCTCTTTCCATCACTTTGGCACAGGATAATACTCATTGCATCTGTCCATAACACTTTTCCCAGGACAGTTTTTTTAGGAAACTAATCTGTCCATTCTGAGGCTTGCCATCATTTAGCATCTTATAAACCCGTTGATGTTATGCTGGTATAGTCTTCTCTCTATAGTAGTTTTTGACACATCTATGCCTTCATCCTGGAGAGTGTTCTTGATCTGTTTGACTGTTGAAAAAGGGTTTTTCTTTACAATTGAAAGTATTGTTCTTTCAGAAGGTCTTCCGTGGTCTACCAGGTTGTTTGCTATTGCTCAGCTCGACAGTGCGTTCTTGCTTCTTAACAGTGTATCAAACAGCTAATTTTGACACACTTTTGGGTATGCCTAATTTAATACGATTTTCAGTCTAATGATGACCTGCTTTACTGCCATTGACACTTCAGTGGTCCTTTGAGAGACAGCAGCAAAAGACTTCAAATGCAAACTCCACACCTAGAATCAACTCTTGACCTTTTGTTAGCTTTCTTGTGCATGAACTAATGACAACACACACAAGAAAAAACAGCTGAGCAGCCAACTCTCAGATCTGGCCCTTATCACACAACATGTGAATTGGCAAAAACACATTTTTACTTAAATGTAAGCTTATGCTATTAAAAAGAACATCCTATTTTAGATTTTTTTACATAATGATTTTTCTATCACAAAGTGTTTGACTAAATAAAGTTCATTTTAGTTGCTTTTTTATCAGTGTTAGCAACAATGGTAGCTGTCTTTTTTTCCTGGTCATAGAACAAAGCTCATTGTTGAAAAGAAAAGAAATATGAAAGATGACTATATTATCCATGCATACATGAAATTGTGCTATTTTAGGCTCTTCTTTATAAAATGATTGCAATCATATCATCGGCGCCGTTATGGCTTGGTGATCTACTGGAGAGCCCTTTTCAAAAGTACTGTAGAGTTCTATTATCATACAGTGTTGCAAATAAGCTAAACACATATTTTATCACTGTCATGTAGTCACATGGGGAAAAAATGTTCTATTTGCTATCAAATAATTTAATTAAAATGTGTTTAAATGAAGAAGAATAATAAGTCTTAGCGTTTCTCTTAACATTGTGCAGTGGAGAGCTAACTTATGTGAGTTTTGCTGTGTCAGATAACCGATAGAAAGGCACACAGATTTTTAGTTAGGCAAACAGCTCACAGCTGCTGGCTTGAGTCTGAACCCTGGTCACTCCTTGTTCACCTTTCTTACCTTTCAGAGCTGAGGGGCACATTGAGCAAACATTATATTTTGTTGTACAAAAGTGCCCATACTTCTTCCAAGAAACCAATCCTGAATAGCTCACTATAATAATAAAAAATCAGTTGCACAGAGCCAGTTATGCTACCTTGAATTGATATTTGACCCATATTATCATTAATAAGGTGATTTTAAAATCTCTTTATTGTGTCCTTTATGTTTTTGAACAACCCCAAAGGTCCTTGGGAGAAATATCAGTTTTAATCTGTTTTGTGGCTTCCATACAGACATATTGCCTTTTCCATAAAACTTCAGCTTTGGCTGTGCTGAAATGATGCTGACAATATAGTAGAGCACTGATCATTTTTGAGGCAGAAACCTTCACGTCCTAGTAGGAACATTAAAAGTTTTATTGCCCAGTCTGCAAGTGCAATTATGTCATCAGTGTGAAGCAGAGCTATACGTTTATTCCTTCTTCAAAAATACGCTTACTCCAAAATTTGGAAATGGATGTGTTATGCAGTTAAATGTATGGTCTACTTAGTTTTATGGGCTGCAGCTTAATTCACTTCACCCTTATGAGCATTCTCACTTCAGTCTGCCACCTATCCCTAGGAGTCGACTGAAGACTCTTAATTCCCACAAAATAATTTGGAGATGTCTGCATACCTCACTGGAGACGTAGAATGGTGGAAAATTAATTATTTTTGAAAGGCTTTCTGTTTTGTCAATAATGGATCATAGCTGGGATCCATTTAAATAATTCCCACTGGGGTAGCTTGTTATTTATGAATAGTCGCTAAACCTTATTATGGCTTTTCTTTATGTCAAATTAGTAGCGGCAGTATCTTAAAAACCAGCCTGCATAAGAACAGTAGGCGTAGACCCTATGTAGTGCTTACATGCACAAAAGAGTCTTGTTGGTGTTTCCAGACAGAAAAATGTTACTTACAGTATGTCCTGATCAGATCCTAATGTTGGCCTAGTACTCTCTGATAACTAATCAAAAACCAGTCCTAGATAGCTGGTATATTTTGCAAGTTCCATATGCAGTAGGACTGTGCTCCTTAGAAACAAGCAGGCTAGAGTTCTCGTTCAGTTTCTGGCTGCTTTCTTCACGAAAATGGAATTATGTTCCCGCAGCTTTGGTGTTAACTAAAGTTCGTATTAGAACATTGTGTGATCAAAATGTTACTAGTTTTTCCTCCCAATAGGCAATTGAATGGAAAGTGCCCCTGCTTTTAACAGAATTTTCATTTTGGCCTTAACTTTGAAAAACAAATTTACAGCGAGAAGGAAGCTTTTTCACCAGTTTCTGCTGAAATAAATATGTTGTGTTGCCTGGAGAACTAAAAAATAATAACAAAGGCTTCCATAAAGAGGGTATCCTTGATTATTCAGTTTTGGTGGATTTGGCAATATTGGTGGTGATTGATGGTCACAAGAGCACCAACACCAACACCACCAGTCAAAAACGACAAATAGAGGAGAAATCTCAGAATACTTACTCATTTAATCAATATTGCTGCAAGTCTGCCAGCATGAAAAGATATCGCATATGTCATTTTTAAATATGAAAATATTAAGGGTTGCCACTTTAAAAATGCTTTTCAATGTTGTCAGTCAACAGTAGTGCAGGAGACTGGTCCATTGAGCAGTCATTAAGCAGCTTCAGTGCATGAACAGTTTATAAACTATGAGATTCATAGCCAAACAATACACGCACCTTTAGGCTGTCCAAACACCCTCCTTTTTCCCAGAAATTTCTGGGATGTTGGGATCGAAAATATCCATCCTGGTGGGATTTCTAAATTCCTAAAAATGTCTGGTTAGGTTTTTCTATTCCATAGATCATTTTTAAACAAACAAATAGCCTAGTGTTATGTTCATAACAACTGCCTGCCCCTGTCCTCTTTTTTAAAAATCCAATGTATAGTTGCCCTACTAAACCTGGACAATGTTTGTGTCCCTGAACAAATATATGTCCAGCTCTAGTGGTGATAGTCTGAAACAAAGGTATTCCAATGTACAGATGTTTTATTTTTCTTTATGATCTATGTTGAGGTTTACATCATTTTTTAAATATCCAAGGCAATAACTAGGAGTTTACATTTGTCGAAACCCAGACATTTTAAAAACACACACTTTCACACAAAGGGTCTGGTTTTTGTAGCTGCTTCGGCCCTAACGCAGTGGAGCGCTGTTTCTTCGTCACTCTGAGGTGAAGTAAACATAGCTCACAACCAGAGTGATTTCCAAACTGTCCAATCGTTTTCTTTTAAGCATGTTAAAACCATTCGCTCAGCCAGACACAACACGCCCAATCCAGAACGAGGGGTTTGATCCTGCTCCAAGCAAAGCTCTTCGGAATGGCTTCATCAGTGAGATGGACTGATGACGGAGCAAGGTATTTATTAAACAAATTTACATTTTGGATATCAGGACATGACTGAAGTGCGAGGGAGGATGGTAGTTATGAATTTGGCGATGAATTTGCAAACTGTGACAGACTACGCTTATTAAAAATGTATTTAGCACAGAAGCCTAATAAACATATTGAAAAGTTAAGCTGAAAAATTGCAGGGACATAGCTTGTCTTGGCCCAATCGCCCGTTCCATTCTCCTGCGGTAGACTACTGGTCTACAGGCGGCCTTTTATTGACTGTGTCTCGCTGCGAGGGGAAAAAACCCCGCTTTGTATAATAACCTTATGGCAGAAAAAAAATATGTTGGCAGCGGCTTGAGCTGCGCACACAAAAAAAGAGAGAGACATTTCTGACCACAACTCATAAACCACACTTTATTTACACTGGCGTGCACCCATTATTTGTTCATTGGCTTTCTGTCTCTGAGAAATGTGTTCCAGTGTTTCAGGAAGAAAAAAAGAAAAAATCGTTGCCAGTCATTGCCATGACATTCCATTAGGCCAGGCAATATTGCCCTCGTCGGTAGTCACATACCGATGGGTAAGCACTGAACAAGGAACAGTTCTGGATCACATATGCTCGCATGCTACGGGGGGAACCGAGCATATTTCCTCCAGGAGACCGTGATGCATGAGCGACAGAAGAAGAAATAAGCCGCAGCAAAGGGATCGGATGTCTTGGAGCGGCTCTTCGTGCTGCCATTAGCTGGAATACAGCAATGAATTGTGGCAGGCCAGATTCCGGCTTCAGGGGACATTAATGTAATGTGCTCTGCCGCTGGTTCCTGAGGTGAACGTTACTGATGAACTGTGTGCTTCTTCTTTGTTGACACGGAGACAAACAGTAAGGACTTTACACCTTACACAGCATGGCAGTTTCCTAAGCTTCCTAATACAAATTTCAGCACGTCTTTACTCAAAACATAAACTACATTTTCAATAGTGCCTGCTTGTGGTTTTGTATTTTATGAAACACCTTATTTTACTTGCCTGTTTAAATGGTCCACTGTTCCTTTAAAATATTGAATTAACTATTGTTTTCTTTTTAAATGGTTTTTAAAAAAAAACATTTGACACATGTTGTTGTTGCTGTTGTTTGCAGGGGAGGGGAGTCACCTGTTGCTTTGAGCATCACCATACATTGACTGTAAATTGCAACATCCTTGTGGTAAAACAATATTTTTGGTTTTGGTGAATTTTTATAATTTGTTACTTTGGAGATGAATGCTGTATCGTTGTATACAAATTGGAGTTCCAACATTACATCTCAACACAGTGTAACTGAGGGCATCCATACAAGGCTGTGCAGAGACCTTTTGAAAGGCAGGTGCTCAAAGTGAAAAAAGGACAAACCTACCTAGAAATACTGTTTTAAGACACCCAGTTACTGTACAGTATATACAGCATTTTACCAAAACAAATTAATGAAAATTAATGACAGCCGATAATAATAATACAAATATTATTTTTTTATCTAATCAATGGAGCACATTGGACACTTGCCCCCCATACAAAGTTGTTGAATTGCAATGGAAACCTGATACATTTTAGGGAATAGGTTTTTCTTTGTCTCCTCTGAGTCACATCCAGCCACCTCCACTGATCCTTTACCCGGGAACTGGGGTCTGGGAGAAGTGGTTTTGGATGTGGAGGAAGATCAGCCCTTCTCCAAGAACAAGGACCCGCCTCTTCCTGTGTCCCCTGGATCTTCTCAGGCCCGTAGAATATCAACAGCAAGCCAGTTCATAAGTGCACCAGCTACCCATGATGCTACACTGGTCTTGCTGCCCATTTAACAATCCACCACCTGCCCCCTCCCGCCCTCCGATGGATGACTTCTCCTGCCATTTCTGTTACGGGGTAGGGAGGGGAGAGATCAGTAGGGAGGGCGATAATGCATAAGTTCCCTGGAGACGCCTCGGTCGGTGATGGTGTAAAAGCACCTTCCCTTAGATGGCAGCTGATGGTTGTGAAGAACCGACCAGTGAGAAAGGGGATTCATAAGTGGAGCCTGTGGAGAGGAATTTGGGAATACTTACCCCCCTGGCTACCTTCAGCAGAGACCCAGTCGACTTTCTAAAGCACAACAGTCTAAACTCACTGACTCACAGAACAGGAGTGGGTGTTCTGCTAGTGGAGCCACTAATTTTCATAGTATTCGCAACAAAATAACCTGGTTCTGTCATGATATACAGAATAACAATGAAGTCGTGACTCCTTGTGTCATTTCTCTTGTGATTATGATCTTAAATTGGTATTAAGCGGTAGAATAATGAGTTGAAGTTTCATGTTAACTTTTGGCCACAGACACTAGAATAGATTGACAACATTGCATTACACATGTTATTATGCTTTATGGCATAATTCTAACAGATACCTTTCACCAATTTGTTTTGAAATTTGAAAATGAGGGGAAATGTTTAGCTGGATATACAATACTAAACAAATGCCAAGTCATTTATCCTTAAAAGTAACTTTTAAACTTTTAAAAATCCTTGGTTCAACAAAAGCTGGGTTGCAACCTTGAGTTTATGGCATGCTTTTAGTAGCCCAATGTTGTTTACATTCTTTTCTGCTATCCACAGCCAGTTTATGCAGTAATACTGAATTAGGAAATGTTCAAAATGAACGTACTAAACAGAACTTCACCAAATGAACTTCTGTCCCCAAAATTAATTTTTTAAAACTTTAGTTTGTGTGCATTTTACGGACCTACAGCAGGTACAATAGTTTTTTTAATTTTTTTACATATGTCACCAAATGGTAGGGGTAGTGCACTATTGGTAGGGGTAGTGCAGTACTATCATGCAATACTGTAGGAACATAGTCCAGAGAAGATGTTATAGGTTGCAATACTTCTGACCATACTATTGTCTTATTTATTATTTTCGTTTATTTTGTCATTTTTCTCCCCAAATTTTGTATGCCCAGTTCTTTATATATCACTTCTCTGCTGCAACTACTGCTATAGACTGGGGAGAGTATAGACAAGCACTTGCCCTTTGCCAAAACATCATAATTATACAGCACTGAGAGTTTTAAACTTTACACAATTTCCCACAGAAAGAGCTACAATGACCACAGACAATTTGCAATGTTTGTTTGTATTGCTTACAAACATTAACTCCTGTAGCCTCTGGCTTCATGTAAACACGCAAAATTCAGATACAACTTCACAAACCCATGCAATGAAGCTCTGAACATGGGTTATTTTGTGTGTTTTCCTTTGGTTAATATCTTCTGCAACCAAAACTAACACACTTCATCCAGGCACAACATCTGGTATGCATTGTTCCTAGTGGGCAGTTGCAGAACACACTGGAAAAGCACCTGTGTGTGTGTGTGTTTGTGTGGACACGTATTACTATCTTCGTGAGAACCAAATGTCCCCACAAAGATAGAAAGATGAGGAAAATTACACAAGGTGTGGGCATTTTGCTGGTCCCCACAAGTTCAAGAGGCTGTTTTAGGGTTAGGACTTAGGGTTAGGGTTACAATTAGGTTAAGGTTAGGGTTCAGGTTAGGCATGTAGTGGTTGGGGTTAGGGTTAGGGTTAGGGTTAGAGGTTATGGAATTAATGTAGTCAATGTACAAGTATAGCAATAAATGCTGTGTGTGTGTGTGTGTGTGTGTGTGTGTGTGTGTGTGTGTGTGTGTGTGTGTGTAAAAAAGATGTGTACATGAGATGCAATTTCAGCAAATAGAACACATTTTGAAAACACAATTTTTCCAGCGGTATGCTGAGTGGGATTGCTGCCCAGCGATGCAGTGTTTCATTAAAGAGGCCAGCTAGATGGATGGCTACATAGCTTTCAGCTCCTTAGCTATGGATCCGGTGCTTCATAAACAGTTGTATGTTAACTCTGTTTCCAGTGATATACCTATAGTTATGGATAGTAGGCTAGCAATCTACTGCTAGCATCTCCCTACCCACAAAGGACAGCTAGCTAGCAACATTTATTTGTCCAGGACTCCAGTATGAGTTACAGTAAGAAGATGGCTTCATCTTCTAATATCAGTACTAATGTTACAGTTATAAATGAATAGCTCACTTCAGAATTGCATGTTTATTTTAAATGACATTAAACAGAATGCAAGCCACTTGCCATTTCATGTAATGCTACAGCTGGTTAACATTAACTGTAGCCTCACATACTAGCTGCAAAATTCAATACACTGAGGACCAATCTCACATTCAAAACTTAGGGCCAGGAGTAATGCATCTTGAAGCTACTGTGCCAGACCTGCAAAATTTTGGGCATTGAATTTAACGTAATTCTTAAATGACTAAACAAATTTGGTAGTTTCATCAAACCAGGTTAACATTGCTATGGAATTGAAGCAGCTCACTTCAATATTGCACATGTATTTCCATTGACCTTATGCAGAATTTGAACATAACACATGGTAACTTGGAAGAATCACCACCTGCAATCGCTCCAAGTAAAAATCTCCTGTAACATTAACCATGAGCAATATTTTAAAGCTAAATGATCAGGGTTAGCATGTGATTGAGTGTCAGACATATTCAGATGAAGAAACATAGGGTCAACTTACTTTAACAAATGTTGGGGAACATGGGTAGCAGTACATGACTTCAGTTTCTGTGAAACATAAATATCTACATGCCAACATTTTTATATTTATAATGGGTGTAACCTGACTATGCTTAATATACAGGTATTTTTAATAAACAGGTATATTACTTTTTTGAAAATATTGCACTGAAGGTGCCCTTGGCTCTCTGTGTTAAGGTTTGTTCATAATGAAAAGAGGGAATAAGCATGTCCTCTCCATCACACAGAAAGCTCACTTCATTTATTGAAAAAAAAATAAAGCTATTGGATGGTACGTTACCATGGTTCCGGCTGACCCTTTCATACTTTGCTTTACATGACGGAACTTTTACATCTGTAGGATTCCTCCATGGCTCCGGAAGACACTATCATTATATGTGTTTGCAATCATGAGATTTGAATACCTGTCTCGGAATATGGAGAATGCCATTCCTTCCGTGGCATTATGAATACTGCGAAATGCATTTGCTATTACAGAGCTGCTCTGTTTACCACAGTGGGAGGCAAAACATGAGGCTGTGATAGAGGAGAGATGTGAAACACTGTAAAATGAGCAAAATACATATATTAAGATTTTCTATTCTGCCCGCAAAGCCTCATTTTAATATAAATAGAAGAAAGGAACGGTAGCCATATACCTACTTTAGGCACCTACTTTGCGCTGTACAAAAGTACTTCAAACCCTAGTGTCATGGCTTCACTATGAAGACACAGTCTTCAAATGTAATTTCCTGCTGCTGTTACGGCGACTTGGAAAAAAGTTGCTCTCGTGCTTTTTGTGATGAATTTCCTTTAGAAAATACTTCAAATGCCTGACAAAAAAAGGAGCCTGTAGTATCTGAGAGATTCTATATCAACTCTCTGTAGGCCTCACAATGATCTTACAAAGCATTCATTTGTGTAGGCTTAAAAAGATAATCCTCTTCTCTTTATGACATTTTTGTTTTCAGGGTTATATCATTGCCACAGCATTATTTCAAAGGTGTTGCGAAGGGTGCATCACTTGTAGCCAGTCATGGTGTCATGCTATGTAAAATCCTGACTCTAAAAACTTGAGTTTTTTTATCATAAAAATCCCTTGTGAGGGCTTTTGAAAGGGAATTTAAGCTTCATGCGTGGCACAGAGAAAAATTTAACATTGGCCGTCACATCCACATCACCATGTGATCAGGAAAGAAAATCAAGGAAACTGTTGTCCACTCTCTAACAACCTGAGTTTTATTTTATTTTATTTTATTTTTTTCATTTTTGATCCACAGTATTTATTCTGCCATGTTGAATGTCAAATTGTAGTTCTTGGGCCCCTCTCGACTCGGTCCATCAATACGTGAAAGCCAGGCTGCCGCTTTTTTTGCTCTGTGGTCCACCAGCTGAGCCGCACGCTGTCATTGTGTCCGCGGGTTACATTCATCTGAAATTGGTGGAGCCGGACAAGCCGTGGCTGATGGACCGCAGGGCTTGTTCTAGCACAATGAGAAAGGGAAAACCCCACTGACTGACACCCTCCCTGGGGGGGCGCTGTAGCCACTCAGCCCTGCCGGCAGCACAAGCGCGGTCAGGATTGGGAATCAGGGTTTGCAGCGGGTCGCCAGGCTGAAATCCGGTGCTTTAGCAAGGGTGGGCAGCGCCCGCACTTTTACCTCTGATTGGCGCACTTCACCTCTGATTGACATCCTTTCGCAACCTGTAAACAACATGGGAGCCGGAGGCGGAGGGCACGTTTCTTGTTGGCGGAGGATTTCATGTCTTTTTTCAATTCTCACATATTTTTCATTCATTTCAGTGACTGTCAAAAGTGGCGAGTAAGTGTCAAAAAAACGCTTCCTTTATTTCACTCCTCAAAGTTCAGGGAAAAACACTTCATGGTTTTGATACAGTGACATTCTCACCTCCAACTGCTTGGCTATCTCTTTTTGCAGTACTCTAATTGACTGCACACAACACTGTCAGTGTTTTTTGACCATGGATGTGTGTCTTTGTAGATGGGGGAAAATCTGCAGGTTGGCTTTTCAATAACAATCAAGTCTTTTAGCATCAGAGGTCTTTCACATGTATATAGGAAGTTTTTTGTCAAAAATATGAATGTGTTTGCATTCTGTACTCTGAATGTTGCATAAGACTGGCTCCAGTTATGCTTCATCAGTCTTTAAAAAGAACATGAGAGAAGTATAGCAATTTAGCCAATTTATTTTCAAATCCTTTATTCATCTCAAACATTCAACAGACAGAAACATGCACAGCTGCAATACACTTAAACATGAATGCATATGCAAGTTATTTTTTTCGTTAAATAAAAAATAATTAAATAATCCAGGCTGCTGATCTGGAATTCCATATAACATCGATTTCCACATTTACAAAAATATTTCAATATATTTACACTGAACAAATAAGTACATACAAATGGAATGCAAGACAAGTGATATGTGGAATTTAATCAAGATACTAATGGTATCACTCATGTAGTATAGTGTAAAGATTTTTTATTTATGTTTACAGTGAAAATGCACCACCCATATCCTTCATGCAAAAATGAATGCAAATAGTTATTCCAATGCAAATAGCTGTTTATCCAAATGAGCACATGTAATTGAATATGCAAACGAATCTGTATCCAAATTCAATAAATGCATTTATTCCCAAGAATTTAAATATATTAGGTTCTACAATTATTTGTATGTTTATATATGAGGGCTTCTTAATTTGGTTGTATTCTGTCATACATATAATTGAGGCAATCACATTTTTCTTTAATGATAGTTTTGACCTCTTGCCCATTCATTATCATGGAAATTTGCTAAATTTAACAATATTGTGCTACTTTCAACTGATGGAAATTAATTTATCGACCCTGACATTTAGTCAGAAAGAAAATTGTAATTGAAAAGCATTTCTGTAAATAAATCATTACTGTATTGTCTCTACTAGTTTTGAATGGTTAAGCTTTATATTTGGTAGTTACAATAGGCTAGCAGTGATCCTACCGAAAAAAAAAAAGAACATTAACCAGGCTGGATTTTAATGCATTGAGCTGCATCTATCATACGCTGAGAAGTGCACTGAGAATTCAGAAGAAAGCCTTGCACATCGGATGTGAACACAAGATAATTTCCTACCCCTAGTACCCTCAGAAGTGAAATCGGGCTGTGGTGTTATCTGGTCATTACGTGTGCATATGCAAGTTTGTAAATAAATAGAGAGCAAGGGAGATGGGTGCAAGACTGAAATGACAGGGGATTTAGCACAGAATCCTTTTAGTAGACCATTGACACATGAATGAGGGGGGGGGAAAAAGTAGACAACCAATTTGGAAGTAATGCAACTAAAAACAGACAAGTGTAATTTCATCCATCTGGGCAGATGTGTAAAAGTGCTCCTCTGAACATTCCCCCTGATTCCCCCTGATTGATCTTCCCTGGACTGAAACACCTATTATTAGCCACAAGCCTAATAGTACCAGGATGGGCCGTCGCTTTCCGAGGGCTATTTCTCCGGTCATCTCTCACTCACAGCAGCTGTGGAAACTAGAAAGAGAGAGGGAGGGGGACATGGCGAAGGAGAGTGGGGGTGAGGGAGGGAGGGAGAGAGAGGGAGACGGATGGGAGGACAGAGTGGGAGGTTTAAAGTGGTTCATCACCCTCGATCAATAGTTTCGAATCAAAGTCTTTTTTGATTTTTTGCTGTGGTGCAAGGGAAAGTGGTAATAATGAAATTGTTCTGGTGCAGAACTGAATGGGAATGGGGTGGGAGGGAAAGAAATCTGAGAGAAAAGTTATAGCATCAAGAAAAGAGATTCTTTGAATGCCTGTTAATTGTTCCCCGCCATGCTTTGTGCACAGGTGCGGGGAACACATCTCTATGGTAAAATGTGCGTTAGTGTCACAGTCCTTTTGGTGACCAGGCATAAAACATTAATTTTGCAGTTGTTTGTTTTACTCATATTTAAATGTTCTTCCATGGCCGTTGGTGTCTTCCTTTGATTCTTAATGAGTAGTCTCTCAAACAGTGGTCCTGTTGTACAGTTGGATCAGGCCCACACCAGTACCTAGCAAGTGCTTTAACCTTAACACTTACCACAGCCACAGACCTGTACCAATTCACAGCAGTATATACTCATCTTATATAGTGGTAATCAAAAACAGATCATTTATCAAATGTTCTTGAGATCTATGATACTGTGGAACACATGCTTACTAAATTGCATGCACAATTGTGGAATAATAATATAATCCTGGATTATCGTGTACGCATAACCTAAATATCAGGACCAACGTAAAAAAAAATTGCTGCCTCACCTGGCCTGCAAAAAAATGTATTGAGGGAGTGAACAAACATTTTGATGAGCGCAAAAGTACATATTTTAAGACAGTTCAGTGGTGTACTGCTTGAAAATAACACAATAACCTTAGGTTAGAAAATAACTTCCTTTTAGCGCTTTTGTGCACTTCCTCGCACAAGACAAGAATCCTGGTACAAACAACGTCGAAAAAGCTGACTACCACCCCCCCCCCCCCCCCCCCCCCCCAAAAAAAGGGCCCCCTCCCTACCCACATTTCCACGTTTTCAAGGTAGGCGTCAAGATCTCGGCTGTCTTTTGATCCATCAGTGAAGCTTAAATAACACCTCTTTGGTCCTCCGTCCTCCGCAGCTGACTTAGTCTTGCTCGGCCCCCTCCCCCGAACTACAGGCCCGTGTAATGTGCTTTTCAGACACCTTACCGATACCGCAATCTCTGAATCAGAACAAGAAAATGCTTTGTCCATCACATTTAGACTACACTTCTGACTTCCGTGCAGCCTAAATCGGAAGAGATTATTATAACACTTGTCAACCGCTTGCATGCACTCATTGACTCATTTATCTATTGTTCTACTTTATCTACTGTTATCTACTATACTGCTCTTCTGTGCAGAGAATATAGTCTACTGTATACACCTTTTATGTAGTCTATATTTCAAAAAGAACCAGGTCTAGTGGTAAATAGTAACCTGTTTGATATTATCTTTATCCAATGCAATACAGGCTTAGCACAGATAGCATATGCAATGTAAATACATGCAGGCTACGTATGCCGTGACGCAATTAAAATGCATCTGATTTATTTCTGGAAATACTGCTCAGTTTAATAACAACAGCGGTACACGTTGCTTTTTACCATGGTTTTTCATACACCAGTTTTCTTAATAGCGACAAATGTGCGTTAACCAACGGGGGTATTTTTTGCAATTGTAGGCCATGACCCACATCGACAGACATTGTGATTGTTTGTAATAAATTAATTCATTGTATGGCCACCTTCGTTTCTTATAGAACAACTGTTTTGACCAGTGATAGTGGTCAACATCGTGTCTGTCGGCTTATTGTTTTTTGTTGACTAAAATGTAAATTCGGCCTTTAAGTCTCGATATCCAGACCCTGGTCACAAATGTAAGATGCGTTTTTTTGTTTGTTTGTTTTTTTTTTTCAGTTGCACAAAACAGATACTTAAAAAACAGTAACTTGGCTCATATAAATATCTGCAAAATATGCTTACGTTGTTACAACATTTAAACAAATGAAAACAAGAGCTCGGGGATTTCTACTCTAGACATTGATAACTGCGAAATTATATTGCCAATAATACAAATTATGTTCCCGAGTGCCCAATAATCTAATGCACAGTGATTCCGTTTCGGAAAGGCAATATTCTAAGTGATTCAGGATCAGTGTTTTGAACCTTCTATACATAGGAAAGGAACATATATACGAATGTGTGTTGTTCGGTTCAGTCAAATATATAATGATTGATTAGCGATTTAGCCAATTTATCTTTTTACAGTTTTGCACTATTGCCGTTGTTTGCAGTCCATTTGACTTGTAAAGATGTGCGTGAAGGTAGATGAGGGCCCCAAAGTTGACAGGGGACCAGAAACAATGGAATAGATTTCCCAATAAAGGTGACACACCCACTTGTATCAAAAGAGCAACCCTCCGCCGAGTTTCGCATGCGTATGCGCCCATTATTTATTGATGCTCCCGGGTTAAACCAGGCTCCCAAGATTTTGAGCCCGTGAGAAAACGACTAGTCTGAAACGCGGGCAAGCTTTGGCAGGTGACAATGGGAATATTGTGAACCGACATTGTCGTTTCATTTTCACAAGAGCCCTGGCCAGCTAATACATGTGGAAGGCTGTCCTTCCCCGGTCGTCTCGCCAGGTGTGACTTACTTTTTTCTTTCCCGTATTTTTCGCTTCAGCGCTTTCGGAGCTCTTAAATTTCATGCACCTTTTTGTTGCATCCAAAGCATTTTATGTGGCACTTCCCCCTTTGGTATTTAGTTCGTGTTGATCTGGTCAACTTCTTGTTTCTACACACGCAACTTACTCTGGAAGGTTATACAGAATATCTGTTCCTTTTAGACAGTATGTATGAGAAAAAATTGTGAGGTGATGTCAGTTACTATGTCCTGGAACTGTTTCAGGTTCAGTTGTTTGTTTCCTTTGAAAGAGCCCGATTAAGATCACAAAATGGTTTGGCCTTAAATGTTCTATGAAGAATTTAAAGCAGCGCTATCTTCATTTATCGAGACTTAGCCTACATAACGTTTCAATTTCGCTTTAAGCAGTAGAAAAGAAGGAAAGTGAACTTAAGTTAAATTTGTCATGGAAGGTTAAAAGGCCAAGTAACTATATGGTTCAACTGGGCCAGCCCTTTAATTGGTTTTGCAATATCCGTCATTATTAGGAAAAAAGTAAGACCAAGAAAATGGAAGGGTTATTATGTGTATAGTCATATTTTCATTTGGAAAAATATTACCCTGGACAGTATATTCACTAGCTATAGAGAGAGAAAATATGAAATCTGTGTAATCGTGTTTCATTGCATTAATTATTGAATAATGTTGTAAAACCACAAACTAACATGCCTATCATGCTAACATGCCATGTATCTTTATGTGACTAGAAAGATGTTGCCATAGTTTCATTTACACTGGACATAAACCAGTATGTTACGCTTTTTGCTCTCATGAAGACATCAGAAGGAAAAGTAAAAGCAGACCAAAACTTTCCTTTATTGAACGAGAGCGTAAAATTAGAAGCCATTCAATTCCGATTCATAAAGGGACAGGATTTACATTGCTTAAGTACATCAATGGACTTGCACCCCAACATGTAAAGCTCACAAATAGGACATTCTCCTATCAAGCTGTCACTGGATCCCTTCGCATATACAACAGGTAGATTTGTAGGTTATACATAGACTGGGGATTTTATTATGTTTCTAAAACCACAATGAAAGGCCTGTGCAAAATAATTTAGCCCTTCAAAATTGAGCCTACTTAGGCTACTGCTCTGAATTAACTAAAAGCAAAACTATTATGTCGCTATTTAAATGTAAGTCACGGTAGGCTTCAAGCCCTTATGAGTGCACTATATTATTGGTAATAATAATAATAATAATAATTATTATTATTATTATTATTATTATAAACACAGCCGTAATATTGTTTTGTTTCTATGCCAGAAATAATTACGTGATTTACTTCGACATATATTTTGTAGCTGGCACCAATGCATGTGTAGGCCTATAGAAAGTATACCACTGGCCTATATTAAACCTATCACATAATTTGTGTTGTGTTGTGTTGTGATCGTGGCGTATATTGAATGGGCCAGATTCAATGGAACCTAAATGTATTAGTCCTTGCCATTCTGTTACAGAATTTAACTTTTTTTAAATAATACAACATGTTTCGATTATGCGGAACCCGACATGCTGTAGGCTAATAAAAATATTGATCAAAATAAAGGAAAACATATGTGGGTATGCCTATTTGTTGAAGTGTTATTTCACGTGTTATTTTATGGACAATGAGCAATGCAGTAAGATCAAACTTGGGCTCTCGTTTCACTATTTGTTAACTGAAAGCAAAGGGTGACAAAGTGGAGAAAGGAATTTAGACTGCTATATGAACTGACCTGTCTTGCATACCACCAGCTTACCTTCAAAATTCATGAAGTCAACGAAGCGTAAAAGAAACGGGAGAGGATATCGGTAATAGCCATTTCTTTTTTGTTGTAAACCTTGGGGTACGTGTTGTCTAAATTATAGACTATAACGATTACACACTCCAGTGATTTAATTATGTGGTGTTTTACATCACACTACAGCACGGACCAGAGGCGTTATGTAGGCTACCCCTTGGTATTAGCCACCTGTCTAGGCAAACCCAGTGGCCGAATAATTCAACAGCAGACCTCTAGACCCATTATCGAATGTTTATAATTCATTTTTCTTTTCCTGAGATCAAAGACAAATTATCATAACCAATCATGATTAAAAAGGATACTTCAAAGATAAGGAAATACACAATATTTTCCTTTGTAGATAAATCTGAGCCGTTTCAAACAAATACTCCTCATGCTGTGATTGTGAAATATTGCTTATAATTCCATGTAATTCAGTTGTGCGATATTTTGACCGGTTACACACGCGAATGTTATATTAGAAAAGCAAATGCCAAATGAGAACAACGAAATTGCTAAGTTCCACAGTTTATTGCTGCGGCGTTTTTCCAACATTCCAAGTAAGGTAAAACAAACTATTACTTTGGCAATGACAGATATAAAACTACTGCAACACCAACCAATAACAACAGCAGCAGTAGCAGAAATGACAACAACAACAACAACAACAATAATAATAATAATAATAATAATAATAATAATAATAATAATAATAATAATAATAATGACTACGATGATGATGATGCAGCTGCTGATCATGATTACCCTACTGATGGTATTTCTATTATTTATGAATTAGTTATTTTATTTTATTTTATTTTAATAAAATTCGTATTTGTACAATATGTATAAATCATCATCATCATCGTCATCATCATCATCATCATCATCATTATCATCATCATAACCACAATAAAAAGTAGAACAATGATTATTATTATAATTATTATTATTACTGTTAGTAGTAGTAGCAGGAGTAGTAGTAGCAGCAGCGTCAATTATGTGATTTTGTCTTTCGCAATTTTATGGAATAAAAACCGTCTATTTTCAAAATGCCAGGAAGGATCTAAGCACTCCTTAGCACCAGTTCTATTCATTTCGATTATACGTTTAAAATGTCATGTACAATTATTTGGCTACTCTTAATTTTTATTTAGTCTTATGTCTAACCCATGCGGTTTCCAAACATGGGTTAGATATAAGGAACAGCTCATTATATGTCTCGATAATATAAAATGGAAAAATGAATGTTTAACTATATAAAATAATAAACATGAGATATCACGTCAGTGCTTTTTAATTGGTGATATCATACAGCCTCATATAATTTCAGAAAAGTTTTTTAAACAGAGCGTCATTGTGTGTAATTAATCAGCGCTCCCCATTCCACGCCACATCTTTCTCCTTGGAAAAGAATAAAATCCTAATGACATCATTAAAATCTTAAACTGCAATTAGTGGCTGAGCCTAATGCGATGTTAGGCCTTCTGTTTAACACAGATTTCAGAACTTATTTATCCCAAAACACATTTTGTGACAGGCTGCACGCCCAGTTTAGGTTTTTTTTTTATCTTACAAAGGGGTTAGCTTGTTAGCCTACTGACAAACTGCAGTTTTGAGGAAATGTCACTGAACATATCATTGTCACCTCTCAAGATGCAGAGCAGTGTCATTTTTACAATGAAAATTACAGACAAATCTCGTGAAATGCGTAAAAACAGACATAGGCCGACCCTATGCAAATAAGAAATGGGCTTTGTGCGTTTTCTTCTCGCAACTGTTATAACCCTTACACATTTAAAAAAATATATATGAAAATATTTTAATAATTTTTATTCTGATCCAAGGCAGCGTACAAGACAAAAGGGTATGGATCAGATACCCTTTTCAAGCAAAAAATGATGAAAGTCTGTTTAAAAATATAATAAATGGCGACAGTGTTCGGTGGGAAATGCTTTTATTTTCTAACTATTTAAGCACTTTGAAATTTTATAATTTCCTTTGATGTGTATGGCGCGGGGTGGGGGGGGGGGGGGGGGGGCTGTGTGATTTGCAAGTGTTGAATTGAAAAGCACGGGCATTGCTGAAAAACGAAAAATTACAAAACGAAAAGGCCTCTGTGCAAGAAAAAGGTATCTTTGTTTGGTCTCCTTTGTTTACCGCGGGATTTTTCATTTTACTAATTCATTTCAATGGCTTTCAAACTGGAAGATGGAAATGTTGCTCTTGCCCTCTATTTCAGCTCCAGCGTCCTGGCAACAGAGCAATTTTCTATCATCAAGGATAAATGGCATCGAACAGTACATTCTGATAAAAAAAAGCTTTAGTCCAAGAAGCGAATGATTGCTGCCCTTCCTGTCTGTCATCTCGCTGCAAAATCCTCTCCTCCAAACCCGAGCCGTTTGCTGTCAGAGCTAATAATGTCTTGTATTAAGGCGAAAAAGGAACCAAAAAATCTACACAGTGTTCTCATTTGTTCAACATCAAAAGAGTAACCTATTTCTGTGTGGTAAATATCTTAATTTCGTTCGTTGTAGATTAAAACCAAGAACAGCAAAGCGCCCAAATACATTGGATAAAAAAACGTTACTGTAACGTCAATATTTTGTTTCAGGAGCTAGAATACCGCAACCACTTTTACCTGGGTGCTGGTAATGGGAGGGCCGGACAGTTGACAAAATCCAGTTTCTCGAATAGCTAGTTGGTTGTGTGGTCGTTTGCTTAGTTAGATGGTAAGGTTGAGAAAATTCATTTGGGGCTATGTTTATTTTCAAATTGACATGTCATCATACGTAGATAGTTATAAACTATAAGCGCAGTTGTTTGGGAAATATATAGTCTTAAATATTAGCCTATTCGATCTTTAAACAATAATACTCTTTTAGGGACGACACTATATTAAAGCTGAAGGGAAGAGCCACAAAGAGGCTTCAGTGAATAAAAAGTTCATGCAGTTACGCGTAGCTGTTTCCGACAAAGAGCAGTTAGGGTGGGCAGTAAGTGCTATTAATGTTATTGTCCCTTCCCTTTAGCCCCTGTTAAAAGCAGCAATCTAGGTATATAATAGAATCTTAGTTTGTTAGTCTATGATATAATTCATCCGTAATGAACTGAAGGATAAGCAATGTTATTCAGCATAAAACGACGTCCGCGAATCGTGAAATCACCTGTGCAAACAACAATGAATATGTTATTGTAATCTGAGAAAGAATTCTCAATAAACAAATACATGAATAATCACAAATTTGTATGTTTGTATAGATGTATGTATGTATGCATGCATGTATGTAAGTACATGTATCTATGTATGTTATTCTTATTATTACTAGTATTATTATTATTAATATTATTATTATCATTATTATGAATAATAATAATAATAATAATAATAACAATAATACTACTACTACGACTAATAATAATAATAATAATAATAATAATAATAAACTGAAGGATAAGCAATGTTATTCAGCATAAATGATGTTCGTGAATCATGAAATCACGCAAATCTATATGACCTGTGCAAACCACAATGGAGATGTTATTGAAATCTGAGAAAGAATTCTCAATAAACGAATACATGAATAATGACAAATATGTATGTAAGCTTGTATGTATTTATGTATGTTTATTATTATTATTATTATTATTATTATTATTAGTTTCAAAATAAGTAAAAAGTGTGACAGTAATTGCTAATTACTGTTCTAATAGAGGCACACCCTTCGTCGGTTTGGTGACCCCCATCACTCATCGCGGGCGGGATAGCAGGTTGTTTCGAAAGACAATTGTACAATGAAAGCTATCACCTCAAACCTCTTATTTAGAATCTTGAATTCTGCTGTGACCTCCGATATAAACATATTTTAAAATCTGTCATAGGCCTATCTATCATATCTGCAATGCACTTTAATAAGTAAATGTGTCAATTATGACAAAATAACAATACCAACACTAACACTATCTATAGGCCTGTGTATGTGTGTGCGCGCGCGCGCGTGCGTGTGCGTGTGCGTGCGTGCCTGCGTGTGTGTGTTAAATTGTTAATTGAATAATAATTATTTATAAAATAAATAAACTGTATTAAAATTGTACAAATACGAATTTTATTCAAATAAAATGACTAATTAATAATAGAAATAATAACAGTTGGTTGATCATGATCAGTAGCTGTCGCATCACATCAGTATTATTATTATTATTATTATTATTATTATTATTATTATTATTATTATTATTATCATCATCATCATCATCATTATCATTGCGGTCGTTCTGTTATCCTTATAAGCACACAGGCCGGAGAAAATTGATTACGTGGCACGTGCTGAGGTTTCATTATCTTCTAGGGGAAAATATTAAGCGTTTTGTTGAACCATAAATCAGGTGTAAATGCCGCCCCAAGAAACCTGACGCTTGTATAGATATTGCACCAGTATTGCCAAAATATTAACCTATACTTTGACGGTGCTGTCAAATGGCAATATTGACCAATTTGATCAGTTGTCACGTGTCACAGGATTCACTGAATTCCCGGATGGTTTGTTTCCAAATGGAATAGTGAACTTAGTTTACGGCAGTGGTGTAGTGACTGAGCATGCATGAGAAACATTTCAGCCAGAAAAGAAAAGAACAAGGATGTTCGCACGAGACGTTTTTAGATGCTCGCCTTCTGATTTATATTAATGCTGACCCGTGTTAGAATACCGAGAGCTGCGTGTGGGATCCATCTGCTCTCGTTTTCCCTCGCCACTTCCTTCACACTGTAGCAATGGAAATCCATCGACGCCTGCTAGTCTGTCTGGAGCCCGTGGGTTTGAGCACCAGAGAAAAGACACTTTCTACTGGACTGGCAAGTTCTGACGCCCCAAATTCTCTTAAAATGGAGCCCTACAATCAGGGAGGTGGCTTCCCACGCGATCCAGTCAATGGCTGTTAAAGCAAATGACCACAAAAAATCCAGCCACTTGGAAGAAATATGAATGTGTTTTGTACGAGCTCCATGTTAACGCTCAAATATGATTAACATATGTCGCCATTTTAAAAAACAGGAATGCAGAGACATCACTCCGGTACAAGTTCGCGCGCATACACACGTGCGCGCCGGCACAATATAGTTCTTAATTAGCCTACACGGAATTTACTGAAAAAAATCTTCGAAAAGTAGTTTATTTTAAGATAAAATATGGAATATTACATTGAATAGGACGCCGTTTTGTGTTTTCCGAGCCAGTATCATTTTATGGGCATATCAGTGTAGGCTATTTGTAGTTTCTGCTGTGATTCATTTTAGCACTTTTGCATACAACTCCATAGGTTAGCTACATAGCTGTAATTTGTAGCCAATGTTAAAATCCAGAGAAATTGGTGCATCGTCTGAAATCTTACATCAACATAATAACCGCAAGTCATATAGGCTAGACTATTCTTATTGAGGGATTAAAAGGATTTAACGGTTGTTAAAATAGGCTACAATTAGAATTAACCCACGCTGCATCTTGCTCTTATTCACACAAATTTGCATTTGATTTTGTAATTTAGATTTACCTTTTTGGTTTTTAGGCTAGTAATGAATGAGAAAATTTTATATTTTAATATTTCAGAGACACAAGCCAATGTTTGAAGAAGTGCCAAAACAGTTAGCTGACACCTGCCATTTCCCGGGTTTTTTGGAATACCAAAACAACTTGTACTGCCCATTGTCCTGTCCAATTAGCATGTGTATAAGACAATATTCACTAAATACGTAACTCGAAGTTTTCATGTATGTATGCATGTATGCATGTGTGGACCTGTGAGTATGTTTAAGTAAGTACGTCATTCACGTGCGGGTATGCATACATGCAAAGAAATAGGCGCGAGTGTGTGTGCGTCTTTTAAAGGATATGAATAAGGGAATCTGCACATACTTAAATGCGGGAAATGGGCATATGCACATGTATGATATACAGGTTGCCCCGTGTTCCGGGGTGTGAGGTGTACAGACAAAATTTTAGAATGCAGTAGCCTATGCTTAGCTGTGATCAATAATGGCAGCTTCATAGGCCGTCTATAACCTATTTCTTTAAGCAAAATTAAACAGTTACCATGCAGCAAAATTTCGTTCATCTTGACTGGCGGTATGAATATTATTTCAAACCCTGTCGTTAACTAAATAACCCGTAGGGACAACCCGTAGGTTTCTTTGGTTACTGTAGAATGTGCTACCAGCAAATGTTCCTAAAATATGGTATCTGGAGCATAGTCTATTATAGTGGGATATATGCCTGTTGATTTATATGACAACTACGTTAGAACTCACCTAATCGTAAAAAACACCCGAACGAGGCAGATAAAAGTAACGGTGGGTCATTGTGGTGTTTGTGTTCTGACCTCTGTACAATGTGCAGTAACCAACATTTTTTAATGATGGTAATCTCGCCCCATTTTCATCGCGTCTATTCATTTTAATTTACCTAAGATAAGCAGTTTATCTATCGTGCCCGCAGGACACATAACTTACACAGCCTCGTGTTCACAAGCAATAAAACTGTCAGAGCAGGTAGATGATATTGAGTATTTCTAAAGGTAATAAACCATGATGCTTCAACTAATTAAACACTGAAACAGAAGTAAGCGAGAAAACCTGAAAGTTGTGTTTATGTTATTCAAAGCCGATTAGAAAAAAAGGTATGGATCTGGTTTCTCTCTCGCGTGTTAAAATGGAACCCAGGTTGTGGGAGACTGTGGGCTCATTCAAAGATGTGGTAGCAATGCAAAAGCGGTCTAGTGTAGTGTAAAACGCATGCACTAAAACAGGACGTCGATTGCACTGATTTACTCCCACATGTTTAGCATTTAAAATTAATAAAGAAACTTGTCAGCATGTAGCAGTAAGCAGGCTACCAAAACAGCCATTTATTTCCGTATACAAAAGAAAGTCCGTTTAAAATGCGTCATCACATATAAGAACATTCCTACCTCCATTAGCTCAAAGTCCACCAAGAAGAGTTGGCTAAAATATATCCAGGAAAATAATGTAAAGAAAACGAGAAGATATCAAAAAGTATTTCTGTCTGCTTTGTGTTTCTCCGCAGTCAACTTTGAGAAATGGTTATCCAAGCTGGCTGTGGACTTTTAAATCCCCAAGTAAATAACAACGCCGATAATAATAGCAAGGTACCAACTTCTTGTTACAGAAAGGGAGAAAATTGAAACTAAACGCTGCATTTAGACAACCATTTTTGATAAGAGGATAATTGAGGCGACACTAGTGTATAATTAGCGGATAATTTATGCTATATCCACTTTTATTCCACCTCCCAAAATAAACCTAGTCCATAATCATTACAGGCGAATTGTTCTTAATTTTATAGCCGCAATTTGAATAAAGTGTAGCGGTTAATCAGAGAATTGTTCAGTATAACTGATTGCGACAATAATTGCCTTTTCTACCATTTTTAAAATGAATACTACATTATGAAAAAATGTGTTGACAATAAAACAAAAATGAACTGAAATGAGAATTAAGACACCATAATAGAGTATAGGCACTTTGCATCGATAGTTTAGCCTATATTGTGATCAAGATTTGCCAAACCGCTAACCGCACGCACAATTTGCATACATTTAACAGAAGCTCTTGTTTTCAATAGGGAGAAATGTTGCTGACAGGTCTTCCAGACTGCAATGTCCCGATTTAAAAATAAATTTTAATAATCTGTTTTCCACGCAATGAACGAATTCACATTTGAGCCGTGTAGCCTATAATAGCTTCGATGGGGCTAATTTAAATATTGCTAGCTAATCAGCATGTTTTGAAAACGAATAGAAAAATGTTCAACATTCATACTGCTAGCCTGTGACATTGGCAGACTAAATGTTAAATTAAGTTTAATCAATGGTATTTAACAACAACGATATGCTACTTTCGTGGGGCCTATATGAATTTCGACAAATATTAAATTTTGTCAGTTGGGGCAGACTTGAAGAGAAATATGACTGAAATTGTTTTGGTACTTTCTAACAGGCTGGTACATTCTCTCACAAACAGCGTGTGTATACATTGTTTTCATAGCGGATATTCCAGAGATCTCCCACCATTAATTTTCCTTTAAGTGTAGTTATGGGTACGGTAGTAGCTGGTAAGGTGGGTTAACTCACTGTGAAGTCTCTGAGAAGCACAGTACTGATGACGTTGGGTTGAATGACCAATCGGAAGGCGCTGCCCTTTGGAGACAAACCATTTTACTTGTAGTGTCTGCATCAAGTCTGGAAGCAGGGGCTCAAATTTAACAGAATCCACCTTAAAATCTCTGCCCTAACTCCAACCCACCTTCTGCCAAACCGAGTAAGAATTTCAGGAGCAAAAGGGAGCAGTGAAATTTGGAGTTAATAAGGCAATATATCTTCGCTGAGGGGGAAAACAAATATTGCGAGAGAACCTATTTGGACTTGAGAGACGGTAAGTACTCTCAAAGCAGAAAATTTGATGATGACCATGACTGCTATGGCTGACGGTCTGGAAGCTCAAGACTCGTCCAAGTCTGCCTTCATGGAGTTCGGTCAGCAATCTCATTCACAGCAAAGCTCCCCGTCCATGGCCGCCAGCCACTACCCGCTCCACTGTCTCCATTCGGGGTCTCACTCGCACCACCAGCACGATAACTCCCCGTACTCCGCTACGAACTCCTACAACAGATCGCTACCTTACTCCTATGTGAGTCATTCCCACCACAGTCCATACCTACCATCTTACCACAGCAACAACACAGCCAGCCAAACTCGGTTAGATGGCACAGGTAAGATTTTTTTTCCTGCTCTACACGAAATTTATTTATATAATCTGTCTTTGTTAAATTCATAGCGCGAGTTAGTTACGTGAGTTTTCCAGTCGAAAACTGTCATCCCGCGCTAACTTGCTCGTAGCTAAAGTAGGATTAAACGCATTGTAATAGCCTGCAAATATGCTGATGTGATGATATACCGCCTATATATATTGCCTGTATATCTTCATCTTGGTGTCTCTGTTTTGTTTTTGTTATTGTGCTTGATTTGGTCCAATAGGACTGCCTCCATTTTCCCTGCTGCACATTCTTAATTTGGTCAGGTTATTATGCAGGCTATTTGTACGCCTAAAAAATTAATTAGCATTTAACATTTTCTAAGTGTATTTATGTGCACGTTTATAAATATATTACAGTTCATTCTGCGACTGGTTATATCCAGGTTAGCCACTTTTGGATTGACTAGGCTACACATAATATTACAGTTAATTACTAGATTTACCGTAGCCTATAGCATGTATAGCAAGTAATTACAAATTATCTCCGAATTTGAGTTGCCATGAAAATGACGAGGACATAGATTCATATGAATATTATTAATTATGAATGGACCCTCTTATGCGCATAAAGCATCACATTATGTTAGGTTATCTTACCAATGCAACAATGCATAGGATTGTGATATAGAAAATATAGGCCTACTTTTATACCTTTTTATAACTTTCTGTATTCATTTTCACATGGCTGTCACGTAACATTGCCCTTTCTTTGTTCAGAACAGCAGAAAACGACAGTTATTGAAAACGGCGAAATTCGTTTTAACGGAAAGGGAAAGAAAATTCGTAAACCTCGGACGATTTACTCCAGTTTGCAGTTACAGGCATTAAATCACCGCTTCCAGCAAACACAATACCTTGCACTGCCTGAACGGGCAGAGCTAGCTGCATCACTCGGACTTACTCAGACACAGGTAGGCTATATTATTATTATTATTATTATTATTATTATTATTATTATTATTATTATTATTATTATTTTGTCGTTGTTGTTGTTGGTGGTGGTGGTCTTGGTGTTGTTCTTGTTATCCTATTTCATAGAAGGCTAGGATACAGGCTAGCGTTATGCTACTTTTGTTCTCCAGTTGTGCTATATAGGCTATGTGTCCACGGGTTTTTGCCCTAGCGTCTTTTAAAACCAGCCCTGCACGATTCGTTTTGTGTAGGCCTAATTTAATTTAAGCATACGTTATTCATAACAGCGGCGTCATATAGAAATTATCTTGCGAATTTTAACTTTTAAGTTTACGACCTCCCTGTTGCAAGTCTTCACATTTGTGTAGCAAAATAAACCTTTCATTTAACGTGTGACAGTTCTAAATAACTGAACTCATAGCTTATTTTGATAAGCATTTTGATCGCCAAAATGTTAGGTAAAAGTTAACAGATTTTTAGCTTATATAAGTTTCTTGTCATTACAGGTAAAAATTTGGTTCCAAAACAAGAGGTCGAAGTTCAAGAAGCTTCTGAAACAAGGAGGTAACCCTCACGAGACTGACCCTCTGCCTGGTTCAATCGCCCTGTCACCACGATCTCCGGCAATCCCGCCAATATGGGACGTTTCGTCGAACACTAAAGGAGTAAACATGCCAGCAAACAGCTACATGCCCGGTTATTCTCACTGGTACTCTTCTCCGCATCAGGACACAATGCAGAGATAGGTTTCCACGGAAATCAATATGTATCTAGGCCCAAGGCCTGGCCACAGAGATTCTAATCCAAACCAGTTTCCCCTGCATCGTTGATTTCTGACATTTGAAAAACAAAACCGTGGCCGTCAAACACTGAAAGACATTACAAAGGAAAGTTCGAACTTTTGAAGGACAACCGAGGACGGATGTTCCGATATGACAAATTCCAAAGGAATGAACATTGCAGTTGAACATTCTCGTGGTTGTTCAGTGGGATATCTCCTAACTTGCTTTCTTTTTCATTCTAAAGTGGACTTAACCAAACGCAACACGAAAAAGAAATTGAACACTAAAGGGATACCTTCAGACGTTGTTCAACAGACCACACGAAATCCAATTTTAAAATGAACAAAAGCCTGTTATCTTTGCATTGCCCCCTGACCATTTTAAACATGCAAAACGAGGCAGTGTGAATATGTATATATTGTCCAATTTTAGTTGTATATACTTTTTATGTTTTTATGTTTTGTCTTTCATATATGGAGTAAAACATGACTTAAAATAACGTCTCATGTGTTTGATGCCGGATATACAACATTAAAATGTTGACATCCCCAAAAGGGGAAAGGTGTATATTAAATGTAGTGTTTAGTTTTAGAGGTGTGCGTTTGTCATCGATTGTGAATATCAAACATCTATATGTCATTACGCTTCATGCCTCTGAATGTCATTTGCGCTGCAAGACGTGGGCTTTATTGTCACGTCGTATGTTCAATAGTCCAATATGCCCATAAACATCCGCCACAGTTGTTAAATTTAGATTCGATGGATTATATAACCACGGGAAGACACACATTTCTACCAAACGATTGAAATAGACATTTAAAAGAGCACAAAACAAAACAACTGGCATAAAAATATAATGTGAATAATAAACACATTGAAGACGGAAAACGGACTTACCCTAGTCCTTCTTCTGTCTATACTATTTTTCCGTAGAACCTGGTTGTTTCTTGTCCAGTCAATCTTGCCATTTTCTACCTCAATTATTAAAGTATTGACAAAATGTTTCACCCCTCTATCCCCCGCTCTCACTGTAAAATGCTGAATGCCAAGCGCCACAGGATCGATTCTGAACAAAGCCTCCAGCTGCAGTCCTGTTCAATATGAAGGAGATATTTGGGACAATTTATGGGTTTTATCTACGAGAAGGTTTTTTTCTCATTCTCATAAATGCAGGCATAATTAGGGTAATTTTTGATGTAGCCCGCTGATTACAGCGTTTTTACCGTCAAAGATAATTACCTGTAATTTTCTACCACTTTTAATACTAAAAGGCATCTTTATTTGGATTTGAGGTAGCAAAGAGGAAACAAAAGACAAAATTATTCTGTTATTCATATACAAATTGCCAAGAAGAGAGAACGCGGGGGAAATTATCTGAAATTACTATGTTGAAAAGAAAAATGAGAAAGCCCTGCAGCTGTCAAGTCGTCTGTGCTGTAGGCACCTAATACTTCAGTACTGATTTACAGAGAAACAATATAGAAAGAACCGTGCACATGGAAATGCGCGTGTGTGTATGTATGTATGTATGTCTGTATGTATGATTGTGTGCGCGCATGTGTGTGCGTGCGTGCGTGCGTGCGTGCATGGGTGTGCGCGTGTGTCAGTGAGTTGTCTTAGCTCTTTTTGAATGGGCAACTTTTTATTGTTTGAGAAAACATTTACATTTTCACGCGGCTTATTTATTGCACGTTTCGAAGACCGCTCAATTGTGACACAACAATGTCGCCATAAATGTTATAATAAATGTTTGATTCGTATTGGATTGCATGCCTCAAGACAGGATACAGCCAATAGATCAATCAATGGTATACAGCAATTCTGATGAAGAAACGAAAAGATAGTGAAGTGAGAGAGCAAGAGAGAGAGAGAGAGAGAGAGAGAGAGAGAGAGAGAGAGAGAGAGGTGAAGCACTGGATTCAATCAGGTTTATGATGTTTATAGTTATGTGGTTGATTTTTAAAGCGCAACCACAACAGATCCAGCAAACAGCATCGCCACCAGATCGGAAATTGTTTCAAGCGTTTCAATCCAGACATATGCTCTTTGGGTCACGAAACATATAGCGTTTGAATATTTATAAAAATCTAGTGTGGGCTACACCATATGATTTAGTCTATATGTGAGAAATCAGTAGCTTACCCATATATAGGAAACTGCTATTACGCTACAAATACGATGTGTCTTGTTTGCATGTTACACAAACCATGTTATTTATAGGAAACATCTGCAATTGATAGCATGAAAGCTACCGAATTTAAGATCACTGAATCAGTTCCTGCATGCAAGTAAAACATAAAATTAAACCATAAAATACATTGAACAATATATTCTCAGATCAAATCCTTACCTCGATTATTGAAATACATTTTCTTCTGAAATAGCCTGAAGTTGCAGTGGTCAAACAGCACAGGAGTCGAGAGAAGCAGTTTTCTGCGACTGAGCGCGGTCTGGTATATGGCTCTTGGTTGAGTAAGCACATCCAGGTGTGAAATTGTTTGCACACCCCGACACCTCTTATATTGCCAGCAAAATTAGCTGTTATTACTGTCACTGTTTAGTGATGGTGAGCTAGAAAAAAGCTTTCTGTAATCAAGACCGGGCGCATCTTTGCAAATTATAGATAATTGTAAATGTCCAGATTATGATAATGGAATCCTAATCCAGGCAGAAGTATAATTATTTTTGAGTGTTACAGTTAAGGCTGTCCAGTAAAGCTAACTCTGTCATTATTTAGACTCGATTTTTCCTGTGCAGATGGACTTTCTGAGTGGAAAATGTTCAGTTTAAATTTAACGGGGCACTCGATATAATGGCATATGATAGTAGGAGGGGTAAACACCGATACATCTATGATGGAGTGATCAAATCAAACATATTTAAAGACAGGGCTTACGATGGTTGCACCTTATGAAATAACCTACTTAGGCTACAGTGAGACAATGTGGACAGATATTTGTAGGCCTATATCTTTCACCAACGCGCACACACACCGCATTATATATAGCCTACATTACATGCATGGTCTGCCGTTTTTTTCATAATATTTTCAAACAATTTGCTTAGTCTGTAGACCAATTCCACTCAAGCAGATCAGCCCTGGAACGTCTGTAAGGCCTAGAGGTTGCAGGAAAAGGCGTTGGGCCATTTTGGGAACCCGTAAATTATAGATGGGAGGACACTTCTTCGGCTTGTGATGGTACAGTGTGCAATACATTATATTTTTTTATTCCAAAAACGGCTCTATTGGTTCGACCGTGTGTGTGTGTGTGTGTGTGTGTGTGTGTGTGAGAGAGAGAGAGAGAGAGAGAGAGAGAGAGAGAGAGAGAGAGAGAGAGAGAGAGAGAGAGCTTGGTTCACATACATATAGGAAAGCTAAACAACTAAACACCTCACTGAATTCTAATCAGCCCCGGTTGGTGCCCGTTTGTAGCTTAAAAGTTTCACAATTAATATGTCCCTAACCTGCCATGTATAGGCTACATCAATTTGTAGATTCCCCGTAGCACAAAATTCGACTCGAGCCAAAAATGTCTAATAAATGTTTTTAATGGTTTAATCTGAATGACTAACAGATGCCCAAACATTCATTGCAAAATAACGTGACTTGAACCAAAGAGTTGTACATTTCGCCATGGAACAAACGTTAAGACGCACTTTGAACTTCAGTTCGACATGCTATACATATGAAAACCAAAATACGCCATCAATATATTGGTGTATTGGCAAAGCCTGAATGTCAGTAATTTTTTATATCTCGACATGGTTGTATAGTAATAATAATAATCATTGTTGTTGTTGTTGTTGTTATTATTATTATTATTATTATTATTATTATTATGTTATTGTTATTATTGAGCATACGATGAAAGTTGCACCACCAACAAGTTTTGACTGAGGCGGGCTGTGGTCGGGAGTGGCAGAGAGCTGGAGCCGGTCGGCCCCCACAGGAATGCGGGTTGCCTCAGAACTCCAAGCCGCCCCTTCGCCTCCTCTCTGCCATTCAAAGCAGCTAACTGTAGGGAGAGAGAGAGAGAGAGAGAGAGAGAGAGAGAGAGAGACGGCAAACTGTCTGCCAGACCGACACTCACATTTTCGGGAGGAGGTTGGAATGCAGATGTAACCCAAGAAATAAGCCAAAAATTCTATAAGCTCATTTGGTGGGAAACCCCCATCACTCCACGAAACTTTGAACACAAAATTCTACAGAAACAATCGCAGAAATAGTAACGCAACGAAGAGGGAAAAAATTGGGCGAAAATGTGTGTATTCGCTTCTAACTTTGACTTGAAAGCCACGAGCACAACGTAAAATAGCCTATACGCTTTAAAACCATCACATCACTGTGCTCTGATATGTTTGCACCGATGCTGAAAACATACATATACTTAAACACTTAATCTTACATTTATATGTATATATCTTTCAGTGGCACAGCATGACACAGGGAAATACTTCTGTAAAAAAAATACAGCGTCCAGTTTTAGACCCCACTGAGGAACTCTTTTGATTCTTTTTTGAAGCTACGGTTTTGCCTAAACGTAGCCAAAAGCAATATTTGTAACGGTGAGCGACATTCTCCAGATAATGCAGCTTAAACCTAAGTTGAAGCGATAAAAATTATATTCACCCGTAGTGTTTCTAGATTCTCTACCACGACTGTGAAATTACAGGCTACTTATTTAATAAATGTGATGTATCTTCGAAGTTAGCGCCGAAATTATGGTTTCCACACTTTCGTTTTGTGAGTTGTGCACCATTTAAAAATTAATTTCGTATATTTTCTTTACAAAAAACCTTGATAACCAAATTACTACTTTTTCGGATATGATATTCACATCCCGGTCCAATTTAAATTGTGTATATGATATTCACATCCCGGTCCAATTTAAATGAATATAAAGATATTTCAACGATTATTTTATCGCAATGGAAACTCCAACGACAACATCCTGAAGTCGATTAAAGCAATGCACACAATAATGTAGCTAATCATGCTCGTTTTTAATCGTTTTTGATTAAATGCAGATGAATATGAAGATTCTAATTCATTCTCAGAGGTCCACGTTTTGTACCAGGTACTCCTTATAACTATATACAACTGGATTTCCCAATCAACATATGCAGCGTATGCACAGAGGATGAGAAGTCTTGAGGTCATAATTGAAGGCACCATTCCAAGTGTCCGGAGTTCCATTGTCCGTTTAAAACATGTTTAATGTCTGTTCCAAATGCAATAAATTACATGCACACATTTACACACTATACACTTTTCTCTATAACTGTCGTATTAATACATTGCATATTCTTAAAAAAAGAAATAACATGAGTCCAGTACATTTAAATATTTAAATAAGGTTTCAATACAACGTCCCCGATCCAAGAACCAATGAGTGTTGTATCGAGTTGGGGGCCTGAAGGTGAGAGTTAACAGTACCCGCCGAGGAATACCAAGAGCTTGAATTTTCCAAGAAGGTTGCCGCTGCATTGATGCTCTGTTGGTGGTTGTGAGGCCTCGTGGGGCCTTGTGAGTCCCAGACAGCGGGAGATTGGGGAGAGTTGCACGCCATGGGGTCACTTGAACTCGGGCTATGCTCGGGTGGTAGTTCGCCGTTTTTCATGATCTTTTTCAGTTTAGATCTTTTGTTCTGGAACCAAATTTTGACCTGCGGGGAACCAAACAATGCAAAGTGAAGACACGCTTCAAGACATATTAGCCTATTTATAAAGGCTAAGATAATTAATAAAAGCAACGTCGGGTTCACCGACGGATAGCCAGGAAATAAATCTTAAAAACATCAGTCTATGTATTATATCTTAACACCAGAATAGCATTTGGTAACTGTTAAATGTTTGATTTCAGATCACTGTTGTGGAGAAGCAATGAAGTACAATTCCACCTGGTAGTAATTAAGAATGCCAACTTGGTGAACAACTGGAAATAAAAATTAACCGATAAAAATTAAACTTTAAGCTTAGGAAATTTTAAATATTAATGTTATATTACCTGTGTCTGTGTGAGCCCAAGAGAGGCCGCGAGCTCAGCTCTCTCCGGCAAGGCGAGGTATTGCGTGTTCTGAAATCTACGCTGTAGAGCAGCAAGTTGAAAACTTGAATAGATCGTGCGAGGCTTTCGGACTTTCTTCGGCTTCCCATTCACCATTCTGACCTCGGGCTCAGCGACTTCTTTTTCTGAAAATTAGAATTGAGCAGAATGGTTAGGCGATTATAGCCTGCATTCCTTTGACAACTACTTACAAAACAGCCAAACTAAATAAATAAAATTGCCCACCAGTGTCTTAATTTGTACACGTTATTCAGATAGTTCACGAATATATATTAAAATTAAAACAAACATTCAAAGAGCTAAATGTGTAGAAACAGGAAAATCCGATGACAGAAAGGAATTTACATAGGCTATATTTTTTTTTAAAATCATTTTGATTCTGTAATCATGTCGACAGTGCTGTCTCTGGTGTCTGAAAGCCAAGGTCCACATCCATTGGATTTCGGGCAACAAAAAGCACATTTTTTGTTTTTACCTCTTTTCGTATGAAACCCCCCAAAATATCGCTTTCTTTTAGAGCAGAACAATTCACATCGTTTAACTATACAGCTACAAATATATGCTACATTTTTTTAATAATTTGAAAGAATTTTAAATTATTTTTATTTTCGAAACAAAAAGCAAATTGTTCGCATTTCATTATATGGGTAGGCTACTCCGATGTTTTTGATATTTTGAATTTGGGGAATGTATGTTTTAATAATTATAATAATAGACAACTTACCTTGCGGGCTCGACTGCGCTTGTACTCTGCTATAACTTCCGGCATATTGGTGGTAAGCAGCGCTTGTGTACGAAGTGTAATCTGGATATGATTTAGCAGGGTAATTTCCAGCAGATCCATTTACCCCGTGGTATTGGTATTGGTAGGCATTAAGCGCTTTCCCGTAAGAGGTCGAACTGGGCGAACAATAGCCGTGATGAACTCCGCCAGCGGGGCTATAGTAGCCAGAATCCGTAGCCGATGACTCGGGCAAAGTTGGCGATTCCTGAGACGGGTGATGCATCGTGGAAATTTGAAAAGGGTTCTGGAACTCTGTAGATTTAATACTTGGAATCCTTCTGTCGAATACTCCAGTCATAGTTCGAGTGGTGCAGCCGTGGTGATCGAAGGGCAGCCTATGAAAAATTGTCTTAAGTTTACACTGACATTGCGCGTGCTACACGGACGGGTTCTCTCGCAGACTGCTGCCTGCCTCGCAGCAAAGACTTGGTTAAATCCTAAATTGCGCTCTTACGCACTGCAGGGAGGATCTGGTTCCATTGGCCAAGGGGAACAGGCAGGAGCTACACCCCAACTTGTTCAACCGGTTCGGCAAAACAAAGCTTATTGATACTAAGATATTGCTTTTACATATCAGCCCAAAATGCCAGAAATCCCAAGGTAGCCTACACTGGACGCTGCTTAATTAATTTCGTAAAATTACTGTATGCACGTTATACGAAGCCAACTGAAATTATATTGGAGGTTTGAATGAACGCCCACAAATGGTTATTACACGCCCCTCAATGCTTTCTAAATCCGAATAAACATGTATTTTGGGGAATGAATGCCTAATTATTCGTATTATATCAGTTGATCAAATGTATCAAACACAGATTACATTGTATGTCGTGTCTACAAAGAACTGATAATCAAATCATTCTTGCGTATACATAAATAAACAAACACCGTAGCAAGCAAACCTCTAAGAGGATGCCATGTTGCCTTGTTCTTTTAAATTCTGAATTCATTTTTGCACTGAAACAGACCAGTCGAATGGCTTAAATAATAAAATGTATTGCAAATAACTGCATTCCACGGCCTATTGTTTTCATTTTACTACATTACTACTTTTAATTGTTTGATTTCTTCAAATAAGGCTACTGAATAATAAGCACTGAATCAATCGTGTATTTATCACACGGGGATATGATGTCATATTTTACGATTAGTTAGTTACGTGTATGTTTCGTTTATTTATTCACTCATCTTCTCTGTGTACATCTTTATATATCTCTTATTTTATCTTAGACAGGCAGCCTGTTCACTCACGCTCGCAGAGTCACACACATAACCTAAAAAAATAATCTGGCACACGTAATTAAAACATGCATCCGAAGTAATTATCCCCACATATTCGTATAGTGAAAGTTAAAAGATTGATTGTGATATCAATCAAAGCAGTCAGTGTAAAAACAATTATGGAGGCTGAGAAAATGCTCACAGCACGAGGGATAGCAGAAATCTTCCTAAGGTGGTAAAATAGCGCCACCCTGTGGTATACATAAGAAGACATTGTCTTAATCTACAGCAGTGAAGTAAAATAAATAAATAAATAAATAACTAAATAAATAACTAAATAAATAAAAACGGCCAGCTTTACTGAAGATACAGATTTTTGCTTACGGACATACGCCGTTCTAAAATCTATGAACGAAATCCTGCTTGGGAAATGTTTCCACTGAATATAGTATTATGAAAAATAAAAATAAATAATTTTATATTATAACGATGGGGCGTTCATGATGTAATTTGGATATGGGTGAGGGTCGCCATAAATGTAACTTGATAAATGTAACACGAGCAATAAACAACTTAATGTACAGTGCGGCTGCCATAGCCATTTCAGGTTTGTACCAGACCTCTACCACCGCCAAGAGGACGGAACAAAGTGATAACTCAAAAACATTTTTTATTTCAAAAAATGTTTTTGAGGAAGCTAAATACAAATCTGTTCCGGAAGTAATTTTCGCTTAGAAGGCTATATTTTTATTTACAATCAATCAAATCATACATCTTTATAAAAGTTGTCTTTGAAAATGTATGGTTTTCGGAGTCTATTCAAGTAGGAATTTGATGTTAGATGACCCAAAAACATGATGTCCCCATCTGTATAAATGTAGGCTAACAGCTGTTACAATTCTGCTGCCTCTGAGTTGCTAAAACAAATAACTGTTATATGTTTACAGAATGCCATGTAAAGACAAAAATGAGAGGGTTGGTATACCCAGGGAGGTCATGGAGAGAGCATCAGATTTAGAGATTAGGGACACTATATGATGTTGAGAACCATCGACATGTAGTGTCCTTTTGGGGAGACTTTAGGCATTTAAATGGGGTTTAATGTTTATTTAAATACATTACTTGTACTCATCAAAGTGTGTGACCTTATAAGTTAATTCAGTGTTTAGTGTTAAATGTGCTGCGTTTATTTGCTAGCTGCGTCGGCATAGCCTCTTCATATTTTCTGAGTAAATGAGCAAAACCCAAAAACTGATAAGTTTATGGCTACTCTTGCCCACTGATAAGGTTGTACTGATAAGGTTTGTCACGAAAGTCACAGGTGCCACAGATTGCGAGACTTTCTAAATATTTTAATTTTATATATATATTTTTGCCATTGCCGCGACTTCCTCTATTTTCACTGCTGTGCATGATTTATCTTCATGCAGGGTGGTAAAGGAAACAAGGAACTTTGAAACATATAACAGTAGTAACACTGAGGATCAAGGGCACTGGAAAAACTAACAAACAGAAAAGAGCACAATGATCAAGTTAGAGAAGTAGCGTGCTGAATCTGTCTTAGAGAGGCTTTAAAGCAGTAGTAAGGAACACAAAGACCAAGCAAAGCAGAACAAAACGGGGACTTAAATACACAGCAAAACAGGTGAACGTAATAAACTAAAAGAACACAAGTGCAAATGATAGCTATCTCAATGATACAATAAAGACACAACCTACAAAGAAGACTAAGTAATTTACAAGGCACAAGTGCAAAAACTAACAAATCAGTAATCCAAACCGACACCCATTAGCGGACACAAACATCAAATGCGCAAACAAAGAGGGGAAAAAACTAGAAACTGGCGGCCTCTAGTGGTCAGAGGTAGTGACTTCACAGCCAATTGACTTCAACAGTCCAATTACTTTTATTCCCATAAAATAACGGGGGAAGGGGTTTATTAATAAGCGTTTTAATTCCTATACAAATCACAAGATATGTATGTAAATACCCTCAAATTAATGCACTTTAAGTAAAACATCTGCCAAATAAGTAATAGTTAAGACATCTCAGAATCTGATGACAACCCTCGGTAAACAGTTTGATGCTAATCAAGTTACATACCTATATTTCAATAAAGTGGATTTGTGAATGGCTGTAATGGCAGTTTGACCAGTTTGATGGAGATTCTTTTATAGAGCTTGTGTGTGTGTGTGTGTGTGTGTGTGTATGTGTGTGTGGGTGTGTGTGTGTGTTTTTTTTTTTGAGCCAATATGTCATTGCTTTGGGGGTGAGTTGCTTCCCCGGAGTTGTCATGATGTCTCATAATCAGAATAGTCAGGATGGCTCAGTTGCAGTGACATCAGCAGGGAATCAAACCTTGAATCTTGCCTGGCATGTTTTTTATTGTGTATGTATTTTATCATCAGTTCTGTTAGTGATTTCAGACCTTTATTTCATGTTGTCTAGTGTACTGGACACCTTGGCAACAGAACTGAATCAAAAGTGAAGAGGGGATTTGATTTTCACACAGTAAAACCTTCTGTTATTTAATGGAAACTACAGATTGTGCAGAGATTGTGTGTGTCAATTATCTGAAAGAAACAGGCTTACTGATGCATGGCTCAACACTCAACTAATATTAGAGAAACAAAAAAATCCCAAGGTGCTTAAGAATCGAGAAAGTCCCTACAATATGAAGATTTAATGATTGGAAGCAATTTTTTAAAAATGTTCTTTGGATTTTATGCAACTCGTAACAGAACATGAGAGTTTTCAATGAGGCCTGGAAAGACAAAATGAAATCCACACACAAGAAGAAACTCTAAGGCTGAGGTTTGGAGACCGTTACGCAACCATTGATCAGTCAATTAAAGACACTGTGGCTAAATACAAAGAGAAGTTACCAAATTCACAAAATGAAAGAGACACTGAGGACTATTTGAGAAATGAAGTGTATCACCGGGAGAAAAAGACATGGGACTCTTCTTCACGACAGCATGGTACGCAATTGCACACAAGCGCTCCGAACTCTACTGGCGCACCCAGGAACACTAAGACACGGGTCCACCTGAGGGACCATCCAAGTAAAGATCTGTCGAACGAGAGCAACATCACACTGCATAATGATTCCATCGGTTCCCAGTCCACTTCAGAACATTCCTCTTTTTAAGACACAAAGGCGGAATTACAGAAAAGCAAAAAGAGATGCAAACAAACAGAGGTGGAAAGTCCAGGAGTCAGAAAGTAAAAGTCCATGTGTTTCTCCCACCCATGAACTCAGCCAGCTGATTTCACTAATTAGTTCTACCTCCTGGCTGAAGAACTGTGCTAATTAGCAAATCCAGGTGATTAGACCAAAATACTGGGGAGGATTTTCAGAACCCAGATTTTCAACCTCTGTAGACAGGGGAAAAGACTATCAAAGAAATGGACAATGCCCATGGACAGAAAGCTTTTTTCGGCAAACGGTAATTAATATCTTCAATGAAACTGACAGATGAGCAAGTGGCGATTTTGTCTAAGGGATTGTCTTTTGTGCCAAGCAGCGTAGTTAATGCATTTCACTTAAAAGTGGGCTTGTTCAAATGTTTTATTCAAATCAAACTGAGGCGCTTTTTTTCTAGGAATACAGTATCTCCTGTCATGACTCCACCCACTGCTCACTTTACACCTAACAGTGTCGTTTGCCCTTATAAGTAACCAATCCCTCGATTAACACATTTTGCAGGATTGTAGAAGACATCATGAGATTGTATGATAAACCTTTTCAGAATTCACAGAATTGTCTAAAGGAGAAAGGTTATCTCTTAATGGACTGATGGATGAAAAAAAACATTGTCATTAAATTAGAAAATAAAGGTGGTGTTGTTTAGTGAACAGGGTGCAGTGAAATACAAAGCAGAGATTTTGTCTCAATTGATTAATGAGATTTTTTTTATCATAAGAATCTACCCCCTGATCTTTCTTTTTTTCAACAAACAAATATGCTCTTTAGATGAGGCAAAAGAATGGTGATGAATTTCTAAGTCTGAATTTGATTTCTTGTATTGTAAGCATGCAATCACACCAGTGTTTTAACACACTAAGTAAAATTCACAAGCGTTTGAAGAACCCCCCAGGACGACTTACAGTGGCCCAGACTAATTATCTATTGTCCCCTCTATCTGAGTTTTTTTATTATTCCATTAAGCCTTTTGTCCAGACACTACTAGCCCATTTCACGGATTCAACAGATTTTATTTTGAAGATTTCATCTTTGACTGACATTCCTAATAATTCCCTTCTAATGCCTTTGGACATTACAAGCCTCTACACTAATATACCCCCAGAGGATGGCCTAGAGGCCCTTGAAAGGAGTGAAACAGCTAAGCACCCTAGCCATTTCATAATTGATTTGGCTACTTTTTCTGTTGAAATACAACCATTTTAGCTTTGACAATGGCTTTTATCTCCAGTCCTTTGGAGCCAGTAGGGGCTCTTTATGTGCTCTAAACTATGCCAATCTTTTCTGTTAGACCTTAGTGTTCAACCCCTGCATTTGCCCCTAAAATTAAGATATTAAAACATTACAGACTTATTGATGACTTTTTTGTATTTTTGACGATAAAATATTAAATATTTTGTAGATCTGATGAACAGCTTGCATTTTACTCGTGATTTTAATCAGGAAAAGGTCCATATTATTGATTTGTTGTGAAAAATAAGGCTACCCTGTCTACAACGCTGCCTGGAAAAGAAACAGACATGAACACTTTGCCACTGGTTTTAAATATCTACTTCTTCTATAAAACAAAAGGGTTATTGACATGCTGTCCATGTGGTTATGGCATATGTACGTAAGACCTCCAGAAAATTGAAATATGAAATCAGTGAGCATGAGTGAAAACAAGAAGCTGAGAAGAACAGAGGCCATATATATATATGCTACAGACACTGTCTCCAAAATGTTTATTGATGATCTCTCACTGAATGTCATGTTATAATATGTTGTAAATAAGTGCAATTCAGGGGTAAAAAAGAAGGCCAATCTGTTTCAGGATTTTGTACCAACCTCTGCTCTTCTATTTAATAAGCTCAATCGTATCTTGATTAGGAATTTGTATAAGCACCAGCTACAGCTACAGATTGCAAGTTCATCCTAAAGATTTTAATGTGCTCAAGTACTATAGCCAACCAGTTATTTTAGTGAATAGTAATGCTGAAAGCTTGAAGTACTTTGATGTATTTGTATTTGACTTTAATAATTAGTATCCTGCCTCACTATACCTTTGCACGTCATTGTAACTTTTGCTTAGCAGGTCATTATAACCTTTTGTGTATTCTTTTCTTGTTGTGTTTTGATACTTTTTAAAAGAGAAACTTCTCTGACTAGTTAATTTAAGAATGTCTGCAGCCTGTCACTTTTAGAAAAATAATTCATGTCAAGATTACCAAAATGTTTTATATAAAAACATTTTTTTATAAGTCAGACATTATGTGGGACTCCACTTACATGTGACGCAGTTTTTCTTTTCTGATGCACCTGTCACTGTTGGCGTACAAGTACACATTGTCTAAAAGTTAATGGCAGAAAATTGAATCAATTATAGATGTAGTCAACATTTGTAGAGCGTAGACATATAATACTAACTAACTCAGAATTATTATTCATAATTAAGATTCATTTGAAGAAATTCTATTGAAGACTTCTCTTCCAGCCAATCAATTAACAAAAACCACTTATCTTTAAAGTTAGAACCATAATATTTGTTCTTTGCCAGGTTTGAAGAGTGGGTAATGCTTGGTCCAGACATGTCTATTTACTCTGGGCTGTGAAGATCAGAGCAAAACATTCTCCTTCATTTTCTTTCAGAATCCTTATGGAATTTTCTCAGTAAGATTCTGGAAAGGACCATTGGTCCTATGTGCCTTGGCACAAGCAGTGGTGTAAAAATGTTAATGATAGTACTGGTTAGTTTGGATTGATGTACAAAAGATTTTAAGTGAGCCAATTACATAAAAAATGTACTCTGAAAAAATAATACTTGTGGTCAGTAATTGTTTGAGATTTATGTAAAACACATTAAAAAATTTTTATGAGAAGTGCATGATTGATATTAATTTAATGCTTTTATAAGAGCATTTATGTCAGACAGGTTACATAAACCCTTTGTCAAGAAGAAGAGATCTTGAAATCACATGAAAATATTAAGTAATTTGGGTCAATCTTTTTCACCACTCATCCCTAACGGTAAAAAAAAAAAAAAATGTATTACAGAACTGGAAGTCAAGTTCCGCTTCAAAGGAAGGACAGATGCAAAACTTTATTATTTGGAAACAGAGCAAAGGGTAGCAGACAAGATGGGCACAGCTGGACAATTTGAGGAGGTTTGGGGAATAGTTTCCCAGTCTCTTCAAGCAGATTAATTGTGCCTGTTGTGATGAAAAGATAGAAGAAGGTTTGCAAGAGATCTTAGTATGACATCTCAGCTGCAACTGATACATTGACATTAGTCATCACTTCTGTATTCCACATAAATTAGGCTGACTAGATGTCCTCTTTTTCCTGGATATTTCTTCTTTTTGAGACCAAAGATATCCAACCAGAGGGGATTTTCTAAATTCCTAAAATGTTTGCTTAGTTTTTGCTTGTTCTGCAGACAGTACATAAACAAACAAATGGCCTTGTATTATGCTCATAATGCCAGCCCACCCCTGTCCTCTTTCTTTTAATCCAATATGTGGTCAACCTACATATATAAGAAAATAATTAGCCTTTGAGCTTGGGCGGGATCATGATTATGCCATGGCAGAGTAGTGCCTGTTTTCAATCGTCAGAATCTCAAAGGGCGGGAGCAGAAATGTAACATAATTTGACCTACATATCCTCTTACTGTTCATCCAATTCCATCTCTCACTGTTTACTCAACATTATTCCCTGGTGAGCTGGCATAGCTACAGCCTTTCTTAGGCATGCTACAAAAGTAGAATTTGGAATTATACCGGTGAAATTTTGAAAATGTGGCCCCAGGGGTGGCAAGGACGCTTTTCAGGATTGTTAATGTCATTTTTCACTTAAGATTTTCCTAAATTTACAACAACTGGAGAGAAATGTTACACAAATAAAACAATGCTCCATCACGAGGAACAGTTCTATCCCACTCCAGTTCAGGAACATGCCTCTTCTTGGAGATCATGGAATATGAACGTGGGTCATTAGAGGCAGCACTGAGAATATTGCTTTATTGCCTGTAGATTTATCTGAAATACAGTAAACTTGGGGTCTTAGTTCCATGGTCACGTGGTGAGCCTATGGCTGGAACCATCTGCTATCTTCATCAACCCACTCCCCATGCTTCCTCCAGGGTAGAGCATCAAGATAGAAAAAAATAACATCAGCTGTGCCAATGTCAAATTCAAAGGGGAGTCCCACAGGGAACATATAATTTGCCATGCCGTTGCCCACGGTGGGAAGGTTTCGACTCGAAGGGAACACCCACCTCATCAAGCAGCATGGAGTCCTCTAGCCAGTCGGGCTCCTGCTGTCTGTCTGCACCACCTAATTGCACTATCCTCCAGCACAATAACTGTGCTGCTCAGCTGCTGGATTGCAGTGTGACTATCTGCTTTAAATCAGGGAGGGACATCCTGTTAAAGCTGAACCAATCAGGACAAGGTAGGCAAAGCAGACAGAGGTTCCACCACACAAAGCCCCTTTTCAGCTCTTTTATTCTTTGTTTCCTGCAATCTCTTCTTTCCCGTGGTTTGAAATTAGAACATATTCTGAGAACTGACCCTTGGGAAAGCTAGGACACACCTTTGAGATGAGATGTGCAGTCTGTTGCAAATTAATTATCTGTCCACTGGGCTGTGGGACTCACCTTTACGACATGCCTACAATAACCTGTTCACCTAATACTTGAAAATGGAAGATCAGATGACATAGTAAAGTCAAGACATTGGTTTTAGTGTGAAAATGAAACTTTTCTTGAGTGAAGCCAATAAAAGATCTGCCAGGCATCCTTCATCAGAGGAACTTCAGGACCAGAAGATAGTCACAGTAAAACCTGTTCCCTGCTGCAATAATGGTTTCCTCAATTTTCCGTTCCAGAACTGTCATGTGCACATATCAACATCTTACTGGTAACAATGTTAAGCATTAATAGTGGGCGTTCTAGTTCCTTTCAGGGGCATAAGTCCTTTGACTCAGTTCCCTAAAACGCTTTGTACCCGGATTTCCTTCACAGCTCTCGTCCTGACTCCCGTGAACGAAAACGAGAGTAATGCAGTGACCGGTTCCGACTTCTGACTCTTTGTTCACTGACTCCAGTTCCCAGTGAACGAGAACGAGACTCACACAGTAACTCATTCCGACTTCAGACTCTAGTTCCTAGTGAAAGAAATGTGACATACTGTGCTTTGTATGTGAATTCCTACAGGAACCTAGCACAGACTGACACTGTTATTATGCGATTCACAGGAATTTTTGAAACATTTCACTGATTTAAAAATGAATAGCTGATATGGGCATGTTTTCTTACAATTTACTCAAGTAACTTTTACTGTTAGCTTGCAAATAAGTGGCAGGAGTTAACCTACTAAATAATTATCAAATGACAGAAGGGTTGATGATAACAATATAATGGCTATAAGCTATTTTATTTTATTAAAAATAGCATATTAATTAGCAGTGTGGGACAACTGCTTATGAATTTGCAGCTTTTGGTGCAAATGTTATATAGTAGATCAAACAGGTTGTAATGATAGACAGCCAAAATCGTGATTTTATATTTCAGTTTTACACTCTTTATCTTAATAGTCAGTGGCTGTCATACTTTTATGACCCATAATTAATAGAATCTACTGAATGTCCAGGTATTTCACAGATTTGGCCCTGAACGGCAGGTCCAGTTCCTTATCGGATTTGGTCCTCAACGACAGGTCCAGTTCCTTCCCGGATTTGGGCCCCACCGCTTTAAGTTATTGAACTGAACTGAGCTTCGGTCACACCAACGGGAGGGGCTCAGCGAGCAAAGCACTCCCCACTCAAGCGGACCAATGCTGTCATTGGCTAATGGCTACTATAGACAACAAAGCTTAATTGTGAAAATGGGAAAATAAGAGGAGTAGCTACAGCATCAACAAATGGCAAGTTCCCAGTTTAACTTACTGAGATCAGAACTAAAGAAACAAATCTGTACATGGTGGTGAATCAGTTCCAAATGTTCACCTAAAAGATTGGTTCAAAAGGAACGAAACGTTCACCAACGACACCACTACTAAGCATGTGTAAATATGCGATTATTCATGTGGGATCTGGTTTGGACAGTCTTACTGTTATTAGCCTGCTGGCTAAAGTATTGTAAGCTAAGTAGTTAGCTAAAGCAAAGCACTGTCAGCTAAGTAGTTAGCTAAAGCAAGTGAACTGTAGGCCTGTATGGTAGGCCTAGTACAAAAATGAAGCTGGCAGTGCAGCAATACACTGGAATTGACCGGAAATCACAATTATAACAGATCTTACAAACAGAAGCGCAACCAAATCTTCTCAGTGTATTCAAACCGTAAACATTACACAAGTACAACATTTCCTCTATATGAATTGAGCCAAATCTAATGTGGCTTTGTCAAGTTAGCAGCTAGCTACAGAGCCTGGTTAGCTAGCTTCATAGATAATACCGATACGTACCAGTTCGCAGTACGTACGCATTCACAAAACGATGAACTGAAGTTTGAATCATGTGATAGCGTTTTATCCAATAAGGGGTTGACAAGAATTGACCAGAAGCGGAAGGCAACCGTTATTTCAGCATTCAACGGGTTTTACAGTGGTAGCGGCAGGCCTTGTGAACACTAATAGTTTGTCTGTTGTGTGTTGCAGATGGCAAAGCATTGTATTTAAAGAATAGTATATAGTATGCAAAAGAAATGTCACACACACTAATATTTTGTTGGACCGCCTTTAGCTTTGATTATGGCACGCATTGTTTCGACAACCTTATGCAACGTTATCACAACATTTATTTCCGTCCAGAATTACATTATCTTGTATTGACGACGGGAGAGTCGAACCACTCCGTAAAGTCTGCTCCAGTAAATCCCAAAGACTTTAAATGGGGTTAAGGTCAGGACTCTGTGGTGGCCAATTCATGTGTGAAAATGATTCCTCATGCTCCCAGAACCACTCTTTCACAATTTGAGCCCGATGAATCTTGGCATTGTCGTCCTGGAATATGCCCGTGCCGTCAGGGAAGAAAAAATTAATTGATGGGATAACCTGGTCATTCAGTGCATTCAGGTACTCAGCTGACTTCATTTTATTGCCACATAACGTTGCTGAGCCTAGACCTGACCAATAGGCCTATTTCACAAGATGGCGACCAAAACCGGATGTAGGGATACTTTGTTTCCGGTTACCGTTGCTACGGACGCAAGTCCATTTCTGACAGCGAAAAATTGAGCCTAAACAGCGACGTGTGTTCTCACAGTCCCTGATAGCTCTGCCAACATTCACTGTCCGATGTTATCCGCATTGTCGAAGCATTGCCAGTGAACGTTAAGCGGTCTAAACTGGACAAGGGCTATAAATTCTTTTTTGAGAAGTTTATATTTGGTTATGAAGGTAAGTATAACGTTAGCTCTGGTTCACCAGAAAGCTAAATAGCTAGCTTGCTAACCACATCAAGTTAGCCGATTAAAGAGATGTTTCACTTCGACATAAATTCTTTTCTGGAGGCGACTCCATTGTGTTTTCGTAGCGTGAAGCAACATCTGCTGTCCGTTAACAGTGTCTCTGTTCCTCTCGGTTGTCCCGAAAATGAATGAATAGGGAGCCTGACAACTGTGAGGAAAAGCGATTCTGTTAACATTGACGGTCAACAGGGGAGGCAAATGCTATGTAAGTACAATGTTAGGCTCCACAAAATTACTTGTTATTATACCGAAGTGAAATATCTCTGAATTAAGTTTTGTACTACCGTTACTATTTTGTGACATGTTGTTTGTGCTGTACTTGTTCTAATAAAGATTTATATTGCTTATCAGATCGCCTATGTAATGGTGTTCAGTTCACTACCGAGCTGTTTGTTTTCATCACTGATAAAAACTACCCACACATTTTTAAATCAGCTGATACATCTTAAGTAGGCTTGTCGCGATGTCTGTCAATACATTTTGTAATTACAATTAACAACTAAAATAAACGTGCATCTGCAGTTTCAATATTGAATATCCAAATATGTGCTTGCTAACAAGCTAGCTGTCTAAAACGTAATTTGTTAATCATAACATAATATAGCTCGCTAACTGATTTTATGACATTCCAAGTTCCAGCGCACACCAAGCTACGGAGGAAAAGGTCTGCATGCTATTTCGCCGAGGCTCTCAACCAGGCGAACGTTTCCCTGCTCCTGTTTACAACCTGAGACACTTCTCCAAAGCGCGCAAAGAGTACAGATGAGCTGCTTAAACTCTGAATAACTCGCGAAGTCGGTGTTTGAGGTGCTTGGCTAAGTTAGCTAGCTAGATGCGTTTCCTCTTTCAGTTTAAAATGAGCAATGACAGTGTTTCCAAACGTGTTTTTGACAATGTTGTCTTGATTATATAACCAAGGGCAAAGTATTCATACACATGAATTATTATTTTTTTTCTCAAAGAGTGGTGGGGCCTATGTTTGGTGGAACTGTCATGGCAGGCGCACTGCCGCTAGCCATCTTTACCTGTTATGAATTGTTTTCGTGTTTTTAGCCGTTCTCAAGCAGGCCAACTCAGACTAGAGTGCGGTACGAAAATGTAGGCCTGTTTGATTTTGATTTGACAGTGAATTATATATTTTTGTATATTTCATATTTTTATTATTTTATATCTTTAACAGTAGGCAATACAGCTAACTTAGCCAAGCACCTCAAACACCAACATCGCAAGTTATTCAAATAGTTTAAGCAGCTCACCTGTACTCTTTGCGCGGTTTGGAGAATTGCCTCAGGTTGTAAACAGGAGCAGGGAAACGTTCACCTGGTTGAGAGCCTCGGCAAAATAGCGTGCAGACCTCTTCCTCCGTAGTTTGGTGTGCGCTGGAGCTTGCCATTGAGCCATAACACGGTCTTCTGTCGCATGCTGCAGCAAGGGTTTCTATGAAACTCTCGCTGGTTAAGAGATTATTTTCTATTTCTCTAGCTTTTTGGGCCATTCCCTGTGAAATTTGGTGCCCCTACTTGAAAGGTCCTAATACCAAGAAAATAAGGACCCCTTAATGAAGTCCGAATTATTGCCTCATTCAAATTTTAATTATTTAACGTTTTTGTTTGCTTATCCTTGATTGTACTGTCAAATTTTACTGATGCTAATGTTAAACTTGTTTTTCTCACTTGAATTTATATATTCGGGAATTGTATTTATATATTCAGAATTGAATTTATATATTCGGGAATTGAATTTATATATTCAGAATTGTAATTTATATATTCAGAATTGTAATTTATATATTCGGGAATTTAATTTATATATTCTGGAATTGTATTTATATATTCAGAAATTGTATTTATATATTCAGAATTGAATTTATATATTCGGGAATTGAATTTATATATTCAGAATTGTAATTTATATATTCGGGAATTTAATTTATATATTCGGGAATTGTATTTATATATTCAGAATTGTAATTTATATATTCGGGAATTTAATTTATATATTCTGGGATTGTATTTATATATTCAGAAATTATATTTATATATTCAGAATTGAATTTATGTATTCGGGAATTGAATTTATATATTCGGGAATTGTATTTATATATTCAAAATTGTGATATATATATTCGGGAATTGTATTTATATATTCAGAAATTGTATTTATATATTCAGAATTGAATTTATATATTCGGGGATTGAATTTATATATTCAGAATTGTAATTTATATATTCAGAATTGTAATTTATATATTCGGGAATTTAATTTATATATTCGGGAATTGTATTTATATATTCAGAAATTGTATTTATATATTCGGGAATTGAATTTATATATTCAGAATTGTAATTTATATATTCAGAATTGTAATTTATATATTCGGGAATTTAATTTATATATTCTGGAATTGTATTTATATATTCAGAAATTGTATTTATATATTCAGAATTGAATTTATATATTCGGGAATTGAATTTATATATTCAGAATTGTAATTTATATATTCGGGAATTTAATTTATATATTCGGGAATTGTATTTATATATTCAGAAATTGTATTTATATATTCAGAATTGAATTTATATATTCGGGAATTGAATTTATATATTCGGGAATTGTATTTATATATTCAGAATTGTGATATATATATTCAGAATTGTAATTTATATATTCGGGAATTTAATTTATATATTCTGGGATTGTATTTATATATTCAGAAATTATATTTATATATTCAGAATTGAATTTATATATTCGGGAATTGAATTTATATATTCGGGAATTGTATTTATATATTCAAAATTGTGATATATATATTCGGGAATTGTATTTATATATTCAGAAATTGTATTTATATATTCAGAATTGAATTTATATATTCGGGGATTGAATTTATATATTCAGAATTGTAATTTATATATTCAGAATTGTAATTTATATATTCGGGAATTTAATTTATATATTCGGGAATTGTATTTATATATTCAGAAATTGTATTTATATATTCAGAATTGAATTTATATATTCGGGAATTGAATTTATATATTCGGGAATTGTATTTATATATTCTGAATTGTAATATATATATTCAGAATTGTAATTTATATATTCAGGAATTTAATTTATATATTCGGGAATTGTATTTATATATTCAGAAATTGTATTTATATATTCAGAATTGAATTTATATATTCGGGAATTTAATTTATATATTCGGGAATTGTATTTATATATTCAAAATTGTGATATATATATTCAGAATTGTAATTTATATATTCGGGAATTTAATTTATATATTCAGAAATTGTATTTATATATTCAGAATTGAATTTATATATTCGGGAATTGAATTTATATATTCAGAATTGTAATTTATATATTCAGAATTGTAATTTATATATTCGGGAATTGAATTTATATATTCGAGAATTGTATTTATATATTCAGAAATTGTATTTATGTATTCAGAATTGAATTTATATATTCGGGAATTGTATTTATATATTCAGAATTGTAATATATATATTCAGAATTGTAATTTATATATTCGGGAATTTAATTTATATATTCGGGAATTGAATTTATATATTCAGAAATTGTATTTATATATTCAGAATTGTAATTTATATATTCGGGAATTGAATTTATATATTCAGAAATTGTATTTATATATTCAGAATTGAATTTATATATTTGGGAATTGAATTTATATATTCAGAAATTGTATTTATATATTCAGAAATTGTATTTATATATTCGGGAATTGAATTTATATATTCGGGAATTGAATTTATATATTCAGAAATTGTACTTATATATTCAGAATTGAATTTATATATTCAGGAATTGTACTTATATATTCAGAATTGAATTTATATATTCAGGAATTGTACTTATATATTCAGAATTGAATTTATATATTCGGGAAAGATGGCTAGCGGCAGTGCGCCTGCCATGACAGTTCCACCAAACATAGGCTCTACCACTCTTTGAGAAACAAAAAATAATAATTCATGTGTGTGAATACTTTGCCCTTGGTTATATAATCAAGACAACATTGTCAAAAACACGTTTGGAAACACTGTCATTGCTCATTTTAAACTGAAAGAGGAAACGCATCTAGCTAGCTAACTTAGCCAAGCACCTCAAACACCGACATCGCGAGTTATTCAGAGTTTAAGCAGCTCATCTGTACTCTTTGCGCGCTTTGGAGAAGTGCCTCAGGTTGTAAACAGGAGCAGGGAAACGTTCGCCTGGTTGAGAGCCTCGGCGAAATAGCATGCAGACCTCTTCCTCCGTAGTTTGGTGTGCACTGGAACTTGGAATAAAATCAGTTAGCGAGCTATATGTTATGTTATGATTAGCAAATTACATTTTAGACAGCTAGCTTGTTAGCAAGCACATATTTGGATATTCAATGTTGAAACTGCAGATGCACGTTTATTTTAGTTGTTAATTGTAATTAAAAAATGTATTGACGGACATCGCGACAAGCCTACTTAAGATATATCAGCTGATTTAAAAATGTGTGGGTAGTTTTTATCAGCGATGAAAGAAAACAGCTCGGTAGTGAACTGAACACCATTACACAGGCGATCTGACAAGCAATATAAATCTTTATTAGAACAAGTACAGCACAAACAGCATGTCACAAAATAGTAACGGTAGTACAAAACTTAGTTCAGAGATATTTCACTTCGGTATAATAACATAAGTAATTTTGTGGAGCCTAACACATTGTACTTACATAGCATTTGCCTCCCCTGCTGACCGTTAACGTTAACAAAATCGCTTTTCCTCACAGTTGTCAGGCTCCCTATTCATTCATTTTCGGGACAACCGAGGAACAGAGACGCTGTTAACGGACAGCAGATGTTGCTTCACGCTACGAAAACACAATGGAGTCGCCTCCAGAAAAGAATTTATGTTATGTCGAAGTGCAACATCTCTTTAATCGGCTAACTTGATGTGGTTAGCAAGCTAGCTAATTAGCTTTCTTGTGAACCAGAGCTAATGTTATACTTACCTTCATAACCGAATATAAACTTCTCAAAAAAGAATTTATAGCCCTTGTCCAGTTTAGACCGCTTAACGTTCACTGGCAATGCTTCGACAATGCGGATAACATCGGACAGTGAACTTTGGCAGAGCTATCAGGGACTGTGAGAACACACGTCGCTGTTTAGGCTCAATTTTTCGCTGTCAGAAATGGACTTGCGTCCGTAGCAATGGTAACCGGAAACAAAGTATCCCTACATCCGGTTTTGGTCGCCATCTTGTGAAATAGGCCTATTGAAGCAACCTCAGATCACAATACTGCCTCCAGAGGCTTGTACAGTGGGTACTGTCCAAACAAATCGAAACGGCGACTTTTTTTTTGGCCAGGCAGTGCATGATAGTGTACTTATGGTTATGCTGTGCCTTACCAAATGTTTCATGCATTGGGACAATATCTTGTGAGTTAAAATTCAATCCCATTTTTATTCGAAATCTGCTCATACATCTAGCCTACGCATTGTAATAGCAATATAAGGAAGTGATCATCCTCAAGTTTAAACAAGTACTTAACAGAATTAAATATCCCTGTTGGGTAAATGAGGATTAAGTGAAATATGTTTAATTTCTGAATCCAGCAGTTTTAACAGCTAACACCCTCATTTAATGTTAAGCACCCTGAATACTGAAAACAACTACAGTTAAATCTTCTCACTTATCCAATATGTAAGATATATTTATTTGATTTAATTAGTTAATTATTAACAAAGATATCAATTATCAATTAAATCAGCAAATTTGTTGATAGGCAGAACTGTTGGATCAACCTTTATCAAATGTACAACTCACAACCAGATTAGAGTTAAGAGATTTATTAAATTGCAACAAATATTCAACATCTACACTACTGGTCAATAGCTTTAGAACACCCCCATTTTTCCAGTTTTTTTATTTATTTAAGCAGTTCAATTCCAGTGAATGACCTGAAATGGTACAAAGGTAAGTGGTAAACTGCCAGAGGTTTAAAAAAAAAAAATAGGTTACCATAAACTGAAAAATAATGTAAATATCAGAGTTATAAAAAAGGCCTTTTTCAGAGAACAAGTAACGGGTTAACAACTTACAGCTTTTCTGCAGCAATGGAAGTAAATTAAGCCCTGAAAGTGAATGCAAACAATTCCTACAGGTGTCCCAACTTTTGTTGATTACTTACAAACCCTCTGTCTGTATAAAATCAGTGTTGGAACAGACTGTATTACTACACTGTCCAAAGCATTATTTGGACAATATTGCACTGTAGGAAGTAGTATATTGCTATCATAATGGTGAGAAAAAGGCAATTAACAAAGGAAGACAGACAGACCATTATAACCCTTAAAAGTGTAGGTCTTTCCTTTAGAGAAATTGCAAAGCAAGCCACGGTGTCAGTGAGTACAGTTTCCTACACCATCGAAAGGCACTTGAAAACTGGAGGAAACTCTGACAGGAAGAGGTCAGGCAGACCCAAAGCCACAAGAGAATCAGAAGACAAGTTTCTGAGAGTCAACAGCTTGTGAGATAGGTGGCTCACAGCTTCAAGCACAGCTTAACAGTGGTCGAAGTAAGCAAGACTCAGTTTCAACTGTGAAGAGAAGACTTCAAGCTGCAGGTTTGACAGGTCGAGTGGCAGTAGGAAAACCATTGCTAAAATGGCTAAATAAGAAAAAGAGGCTTGGCTGGGCCATGAAGCACCGGCAGTGGACTACTGAAGACTGGAAGAAGGCCATATGGACCAATGAATCAAAATTTCTAATCTTTGTTTCATCACGCAGGGTTTTTGTACACCGTCGAGTAGGTGAAAGGATGGTTCCTCAGTGTGTGACACCAACTGTCAAACATGGAGGAGGAAGCGTGATGGTCTGGGGCTCTTTTGCTGGATCCAGAGTTGGTGACTTTCACAGAGTGACTGGCACCCTGAACCAAACGGGCAACCACAGCATTTTGCAGCGCCATGCAGTACCCTCTAGTCAATGCCTAGTTGGTCTGGGGTTCATTCTACAGCAAGATAATGACCCAGAACATACCTCCAGGCTATGTCAGAACTACCTTAGAAGAAAAGAACAAGATGGTTGGCTTCAAATAATGAACTGCCTCTGTCTCTGGACTTAAACCCCATCAAGCTGGTTTGGGTTGAACTGGACAGATGGGTGAAAACAAAGCAACCTACAAGTGCAATACATTTGTGGGAACTTCTGCAACAGTTTTGGGAAGATCTTTCTGAACAATATTTGATTTCCATTGTAGAAAGAATGCCACAAGTGTGTTCAGCTGTTACATCTGCAGAAGGTGGCTACTTTGATGAGTCAAAAAAATTAAATTAATTGTGTTAAACAAAACGATTCCATGATTTCTTTTTTTTTTATCGCCAATTGTTTATTTGTTCTATGCTTTAATTTCAGAGTAAATTGAGACAACTGCGTAAATTTCAATAAAAACTGGAAAAATGGAGGTGTTCGAAAACTTTTGACTGGTAGTGTAATCTAAATACAAAGGTTCCTCTATCTTAAACAATGAATATTACAGACGTGGACAGGTTACAGTCACAAAAGAAATGAGGGAAAGAAGATACCATACATACCGCAGCGTGCCTCTCCCCAGGTAATCCCCGGAATGTACAAAGACCAAAATTCAAAAACCAACAGAGCTGAATTTTCCAAAAAAACCAGGACAATATAGAACGCCAGACCGAGGCGCAAGACTCAAACTTACTTACAAAAAACAAAAAAACTCAAAGAAAGGCCCAAGTTTTATCCAGTTGAAAGAGGGGGCACCCCCTCTTTTCCTGGTCCATGCATAATTCATTAATGATCAGAGGATCCAAGAGGTACTGATTTCTTCCCTTTTTTATATTATTGTTGGTTCAGGTCAATCTACAAAACAACACAGCTTTATAAGGTTATAGGGAAATTAATCCTAGTGAACATTGTGGTAAAATTTAATATTAAGAATTTTGAGATTCTTTTGGGAGCGATAGCTTTGTCTACTATGGAAATGTTTGTGCGCTACCATGTAGAGAGACTAGATCGGGCAATAATTAAACCAATTTATAAAGCCAGCAGTGACACAATGGTATTTATTTATTTATTCTGGTATTCTGGTATTACCCAGAATCTCCAACCTAGCACTCGTAGGTGTATGAACCAGTTTTAAGGTATGGAATCATAATAGCATGAGGTATGCCAGTGTGCAGTTTCCTGGTCCACCCCTAATGACTCACATACACACCCACACCCACGCACACACACACATTTACATTCCTAATTGCTACCCCCCCAGTTCCTGCTCTCAGTGTCTTATCTCTAGGTCACGCTGGCCAAGCCCTTTGAAGTTTCCCATGGCCCAGAACAGGCCAATTGTCAGTCAGTTAGAGGTCTGACATATTAGATTTAGAATCACATTAATATTAAATGTTCATGCATATTTGTATTTCTTGGGAGAAAAATCTAATTTATCTGAGATGAGCTTAATTGGCTTAAATCACAAAAAGCACTCATCCCACATGGAATGTAAATAAACATAAATAGGATCAAATACAAAATGCATATGTACAATATATTCAAACATTGAAACATAATCAATCATATACTGTAAATATATATTTAAAATATTTTCAAGGCTTAATCTTATTTTAAAAGCTCCAGTTGCCTTAATTCAAATAAAGCATTAAAATATTTTTCATTTTAATTTATTATTCCAATTTTTAAACCATGGAACATGGTTGTTCCAATTACACCCACTATGCTTTTAATTCCAGTTGATAAGGATGTACTGAAATAAATGGCAGGATACCTAAATTCTGATTTCATTTACATATCTGAGCATGCCTTAATCTAGAGGCCACAGCTATAAACCTGTCTGCACTATCTGAATGTTTTGAAGTGGACAAGAAATCACAGTGTCAGGAAAATGTAAGATATAAGTTATAAAAAATGTATGTGTTTTCACTATACCATGAGCTGTGACTAGTTCATCTGATAATTGACTGTGCTTGTTTTATGTGCAATATTATTATGTAGAAATACCAAGGTACTAATCTCTTAAATTCACCGTAACACTTTTAAAAGAACTTAGCAGACAAATATGATTAAAAAGAACGTTTGGCACAACTTTCAAGATACCCACCATGAGTCAGAATGTTGAGCACAGTATGCAGATAAATGGAATTGACTGCATCACACAATAAAATATATTTTAGAAGGTCAAAGAGATTTTTAGACTTAGACTTTCTATAATCTCTAGATTTGATATTTATAATGTTATTTATAAATTAAATTAAATTGCAAAACATTTGTGTGCTGAAATGGATTAAAAATATTTCTATCAATGATTCATCACATGGGCTTATTTGGAACACCTTTTCACATATTTAATATCTGTTCATCTCAGGTGTTAAAACGTATATACATTACATCATAAAATAAAGTGAGAGATTCATCTTTCATTTTTACTTATGTATGCAAAAAATGTGCCTTCGAGTGAAATTTGAGTGGTCTTAATTGGCACCCTTATTCCAGATAAAAGATTGGTGAAAGGTACCACAGTCCCAAGTGTGACCAACTGAACTTTATTATTTTTGTCAGGCGCTTTATTGCTTATGTTTGTGCTTACGTGGGAGGGTAGGCCTGAGACTTTTTTTTATTTTTATTTGACGTGGCTCAGGCACAGTGTCTAAACAAAAAGCATTAATAGGCTAATATAGGTAGATATTAGAAGCTTTTTTATGAGTAAGCCTCACAGTCCCTGTATTATTAGTTATAATAATATGTATACTTATTTGGACAATCAACTAGCTAGCAACATATAGCAACATTAAAAGATAAATGTTTGAATTATTAGAGCAAACATCATCAGTATATCAGTGCTGGCATTATCATTATCATTATCGTATCATTCATATAAGACAGGAACAGCTGACAGCCATGCCAATTATCCTGTTCCAAATTATGAATACGTTGAAAAGACGTCTTAATTCCTTTGTGGGTTTTTTTTTCCCCATTCCAATGAATGTATCTCTTTCTGGAATCTCGCAAACAGCCATGGCTATAATTAGTGATTTCCTGAAATGTGGAATGCTTCCATAGTTACAGGACAAATAAAGACACAATCAAATAATTGTGTAAATTAATGGGTCCAAATAAAGCAAAATGTTATTAGATAGCTGAGAAAATTGACAGGGGTTGTTGATACTTCAGGACAGATTACCTTTTTTACTGATGGCTGTTACTTGAGCCTACTGTACCTACAGTACACATACAGTATAGGCAACTACCACTTTTCTTGTCCAGAATGATTCAGTTCTGGTCCTCATAAACAAAAAATCAAAGAGGTCCCATCTTCTTGTCCTCAGCACACAGAACTTCCAGGCGACCCTTGTATAGCAAACCCCAGCACGAGGGTTGACTGATACCTGAAAAAGATTATCTTGATGCTCTGCATTTTTCTAAACAGGTTCACCAGACTTGGGGCTGGTTTATCTGGCTTGGCACTAGAAGGTAGATGGGTCATTGCATAACTAAAGTACATATAATGCTGAAAACACACTTGCCAGTCAAGGTTTGCTCTGCAACTATCAAAAAGTTATGCTTTTATAGTTTTACCCAATATATTAGTTATGCATGATATGGTTCAAAGGATACTGTAAATATGAGGGATTTAAAGTGCTGGCATTGACAGCCTTCATTTCAGCAACTCAAGCTTGTCATCACTGCACACTAAACTGCTACTTCACTATCTATCTATTTGATCCATTTTGCTTGGCTTGCAGATGCTGCAACACGCAAAAAATACTTTTTTCAAATGCTCATGCTAATGCTATACTTGATACTGAATCATCTGAGTCACTGCTATGGCACATGGTCAGTTAAACAATAAAATGATATTACAGCATTGCTGTTTTTTAGCCCATTCAGCCAACCCCTTATGGATGAGTTTGTATTTCACAATAGAAAGTAGTAAGAAGGCACACCCAAAAATGGTGCTGATTAACAGTCCATAAAATCAAAATTAAAATTGTACACTTCTCTCCATGCGATCAAAAAGTTTTTTGTTTTTTTTTGGTGCCTTTCAAAACATTTTATTTTATTTTTTCATTTGACTTTGTATTTTACCCATCATGCCACCTGGGGGGGTACTTCTGGAGGAAAACTGAGCCTGGGAATGCACATTAATGTTCGGAAGCAGTCCCCTCTCCTCCCCTTCTTTCCTTCGATTGTACTGATCTGACTGACCAGCCCCTGATTTGCTGGGTGAGGGCCCTGTCATATTGCTTCATATATCAAGTGAAGGGAAGAAGGAAGGGGGTAACTGAGGTGACTTGTCATAGCCCATGAAACACTTGCACTGGTAAGGAATTTTTAATTATTTCTGCATTATCAGATGATAGTCTGGGTACCAAGAATGGACCGCCCTTCACAGTCGAATAGGGTCTTGGATGGCTCTGACCTCATGCTCACAGTGGTGCATTGGTTAGCACCGTCTCCTCACTGCAAGAAGGTCCCCAGTTCGAATCCCCCTTTCTTTGTGGAGTTTGTATGTTCTCCTCATGTCTTCGTAGGTTTCCTCTGGTTACTCCAGTTTTCTCCTGTAGTTTCAAAGACAAGCAGGTTAGGCTAATTTGAGAGTCTAAATTGCTTGTAGCTATGAGTGCATGAGTGAATGGTGTGGTGACCCATCCAGGGTGTATTCCTGCCTCTTGCCCAATGCATGCTGGATAGGCTCCAGCCCCTCTGTGACTCGGCAAGGAATAAGTGAGTTACATGGTTATATGGTGTATGTTGTAAATGTTCCAAACAGAAACTCAAGTAAGCAGTGTCATGGAGTTGGACAGACTGGGCTCCTCAAGTTCCTTTCCCCATGGAGAAAAGTTAATCAGTTTGATGTTTGAATTCAAAAATTTACGGTATTGTCACGGCCGGCTCAAAAACCATGACAAATAACGGGAGATGACACAAAGTTAAAGCAAAAAGAAACATTCATTTATTTGAAACAACTGAAAATGCCAAAGTGCTATGAGATGTGGCAGTCAGTAAGTCAGTAGTGTTGGCGTGTAAGCATGAATGATAAAATAGTGAGTGGAGTGTTGTATGGTAAAAGGAAAAACAAAGACAAAGATGGGGAGCGTGGAGCGTAGGGAGCAGAGTTTCCCCTTCCTCTCTCCTCATGGAACAAGTGGGGCCTGCCCCCATTGCAGTACCTGCCATTGGTGAACCGTTTGAGCACATAATCATTGACTGTGCACACAACAACTTTGGAGTACAAGACTAAAAATATGACCAAGAGTTTGGAGTGGGTTTAACTTGTTCCTGCTCTCGTGGGTTACCACTCTATTAGTTCCTCCCAGGAATGCACCACCTATCCACAGGCTACTAGCTGTCATCAATGAGAAATATTCTAATCCTCTAATAAGTTCTAGCTCTTTCTTATAGTATCACATAGTACCATACAGCCTGTAAAATGGAACAAATACGGCAACAAACATCAAAAGATTGGATGAAAGGTGTATCTTTTCAAACCTGCTCAACTTCTCATGGTGGACTGTTCAGGCATTCTCAGATCTGCTGAGTAAACTTACAACCATATCCTAATGACTGGTGATAATGCTTATTCTGGGCCATATTAAAGAAAAATGTCTGACTTTAATTACAGGTCTTGTATGTATTCAGATACATTCTCTACTTTAGTATATCAGGGCTATAAATACTGTACATTACCAGATTTGTCCACAAGGGGGAGGTGAGCACCAAGTAATGTCTGCTGTGAATTTCTTATTCGTACTTTAGGAAGCTCTGGCATCAGAGAAGCCATTATCTTAAATGAATAGCATTGCTACCGTAAATTTGCTCTACCTTACTAATACACATGGTTTCTAGGAAATATCTGAAAAGTACATAATGTAACACTGCAACAATCACTAGACAATAGCAACTACAGGGCAGAACTTTCAGCAAATTGCTAAGTTATTTAAAAATAAAGCATGTTATTATTTCTTCGATATTAGAGTCTGGACAAGGGTAACATGCTATCTCCTGTTATTGAAGAATATAGGACAAGTGACAACCAACTTAACCAACTACCAACTTGAAATGGACAGATTGCTGATCAATAAAGTTTGGGAAATAGCATTCCTGAAGTTACTTTAGAACATATTAAGAACTGGAGAATCTGTGCATGTGAGAATTTCTGAACGGTCTTGCATGAGAAATTCTGAAAGACCCTATTCAAGAATTTCAGGAAGGTCTAGATAACATGTTTTGAAAGACTATGCAGATTTACACGTCTTCTGACATGTTTGGTGCCTCATAGTAATATAGTCATAGGTACATTGAACGAATGTCCAAATGTTCCATGTGTGGCCATGGATGACAGTCCAGAGGCACAATTTGAGTTCAAAATTTATGGGAAAAAAAGTGGAATAGATGAGTAGTCCATTGCCTCTGTTCTCGGTAGATGACTTCAGGTTAACAAACTAGGGTTCAACAATGACGTTTGTCTGCTTGCCTGGGACAAGAAAAAAATAGGCATTTTACTCACTCACTTTATTAATTGAACTAATGCTGGTAAAATATTAGCAGACTACTTTCAATAAAAAATAAATGACAATGATAACATTGTCAATCCAGCTAGCTAGCTGGTCACAAGTAAATGGCCATATCTGGGCAAGTATAAATTTAGTTTCGGTGAGTAATTTCTTACCAGCTTGCCTGACTGGGTAATTGTGATAAAACTTTAATGTTGAACCCTGCAACTCCTTACTGTCTGTAGCCTACATTACGGAGCCAGACTGAAATCACATTTGGCTAAGATGAATATTGTATCTGTTGCATGGATTGTTGTTTTAATGAGCTGATGTTTTTCTTTGTTTAACAATTACATGTCTGTAATAGTTTGTATTGTTGTACTTTTCTTTTTGATGTCCAGGGTTCAGAGCAATCTCCCTGAATGCTTAAAGCCAAAAGATCCTTTACAGCTTAAAATCAGGAACAGTATGGCTGTAATGACACAGGATAGAATAGTGAAAATGTAATGAGCACCAAAATCCAGCACACAGGGAGCATTTCATGTGTTGCATTGTAATAACCATGCCTTGTCTTCCAAGCAACTGTGAATGTGCATTATGTTACTTTCAAGATAAGTCACAGGTGTCAGAATCAAGTCCTGGAGTACCACAGGGTCTGCTGGTTCTTGGTATGTGTGTGGCACCAGTGAATTATTTAAGTTTCTGAATAGCTAAAAAGTCCACACTTGTAACCAAGGCCTTAATTGGCTGCAGATTGAAAGGAAACCACAAAAGCCTGCAGATATTGCAATCCTCCAGGACTTCCCTCAGATGCAAGTAATTTGTAATTCCTTTAAATGACTGAAGATTCAAAAAATAATTAGTAAAAGTTTATTATTTAAAAAAAAGTTTTAACATGTTTATTGGCATGGTTCTTGTGATCCATGGACTCAATAGTATTATATAAATTGTAAGAATCTTGAAATTAGTATAATAGGCTAATCTCAGAGAAAGAAAAGACATACAACTGGTTCTGGTTCATGATTTTAAGCTTATTCACTTTAATATCAGGAGGTCAACATGCTATTGATGATCATATAGTCCTAGCCTTACTCAGAATGTCACTTGCAAAGTAGGCTATTTTGTGAACTTTTTTTCACTTAACCTACCGCTTAGGTTAAGCATGACAGAACGGTATCACGTTTTTTATTTTTTTTTTATTGTTTATTTTTCAGAAAGCTTAATAACCTCGGCTTATTTGGCTAACGTTCGTTGAACAAAAAGCGCTGTTTGCCATATAATACAAATTGGTAAACATGGTCAGTTATTGCGTTCACTGACCCGTAACATATCAATGAACGTTATTACAACGTGCTCGTTAAATCTTCCTGTTTTACTTAGGCGGCTTATCTTAATTCAGCCGCGAGCGCGAGCCCCCGGAAGTGACATACATATGGAGGCCTAAGTGATCCCCTTACCGTTATTAAAATACATCTACTACAATCGTACATACGAGTAATGGTAAAATAATACAACGTATTAGATTTATACGCAATGGAAACCAGGTATTAAACAACACTACGAACCAACGTATATTTATTTCGCGCTCTCTTCGCAAGTAAACACAGGGAGGGAAGCTGAGCGGGACTCCGAAGTGACGATTGTTGCCAGATACCCAGGAATGCATGCCAGGGTATCCTATTGAATTACATTATATAAAGATCTTAAAGGAGTTTATATCGTAGTTTATTTAAATTTCCACCCGATAGATCAATGACTCGTTCATGTTTTTACTACGGAACTTTCACCATTAAAGTTTTATAATGAGCTGATACCCGGTCTGGCAACCCTGGAAGTGACGTCGCATACACTGCCTGTTACGCTTCACACACAGCTACGCTCCTCTGTGTCTTGCGCTTTTATGTTGGGGGAAGGGGACGGGGAACGGGGACGAAAAAGCTCTCGTGGTGCCGTAATTTAGTGCTCGCTTCAAAACCTTCCGTTCCCTATCTGCTGAATCTTTAGATGTAAATTTCGCTTCATTTTATGTATTCTGGGGAAATATTAATAAAAGTGGAATAGCAGTAACTAAGACTGTTACAGTGGAAGCAGGAAAACGGCAAAAATGTATTCCAGTGGAGCAGCTGGTGGTAAGTCATTTCATTGGTACGCTAACATTAGTTCGTCAGCTAGCTTGTTTTGGTATTTCCACTGAGGTGTGCACAAGGCATTAACGGAAGCGTCGCTGCTTTGTTCGTTTACTTTGATCGTTACCCTCACCGAATGTATATATAGCTTTTCGTTTAACATTTACGAGGTTTCACCGGCCGAGGTAGGTAGAAGGTAGCAAACCAGCCTGTTTTGACCTGGCATTCCCGGCTGAAGCGCCGAAACTAGTCGAAAATGCGGCGCTTAGCTAGCTAGCTAGCTATGAGAGATACCAACCGTCTACCATGCTAACGTTGGCTAGCTAATGTTTATTTCGACGCCTTGGGATTCAGGTGGTGTACATAGACATTTAAGAAGACAATTATATCGAAGTAATGTTGTATTTGGACTTTTATTTCGTCTAGTCGGACACATTCTTAGCCTGCCGCGAGCTCCCAACTTGGCAACAACTAGCATGGACTAGTATTATTAGCTAGATGGCGGTGTCGCCAGCTAGCTGCAATGTAGACCTATCTCAGTCTTGTCTGTAGCTATGTTACCTGGCTAGTTAGCTATTAAACAAGCTAGGTGCATAGGTACGTGTGTTCCCGGACCAACTTTTGGCTTAGACGCGTTTATACTGAGTAACCTCCTCAGTTGTATGAATTATTCTTAATGAATATTTGATTAGATTGCCAACTATGCTAGACTAGGTTACCCAACGCTAGCTATATAAACTAGCAAGCGATCGAGTTAGAAACGACAGACTATGTCCTTTGCTAGCTAAACATTATCGACATGGTGCATAAAATAGTGACTGAATGCAAGGTAGCTTAATAACAATGGTGAACTAATATCAATATAGGCCAGCAATTACAAGTTATTAATCTAACGTTATCGAGCAAGCAATTCTTAGCGTGTCCATAATTGCTAGTTACTTCGTATTTATCTTAGTTTGCGTTTGGATCCGTGGCCTACTTGTGTCTTGGTCCAACGACAACGGTACGTCGTGAATTTGAAGGTGTTCCTTTGAAACTAAAACCATGTCGAGCCAATTAATCAGTTTAACAGCTACGAGCAATGAAAATATTTGTTAACAATTGACGTTACCCTCTGAAAGTACCCTCAGCAAGCCCACAGAATCAGATTGCACCCACCTTTGTATAGAGGGGCAGTTTTAAGGAAAAAGTTCTCCTTTGTGATCTAATTTAAAAGCCAGTTGCTACACCATAAGCCTGAACACCGTAGTCCAAGTAGAAGTCGAAAATTCTGTCGGAAATAACCAGTCAAACGTTAAAGAAACCAATACCAAAGTTGTAGTTTATTGGATTGTGGATTTAGTGTCTGTTTATTGGATTGTGGATAGTGTCTGTCCATATCTGACCTTAAATAGTCAGCATATATACTGTCAAGCCAAGTAAAGATGGCTCTTCAGAAGAATTGAGTCCTGCTGTGTATATAGTTGAGTTATAATGCAAGGAAGCCCATGGAGTTAAATGAAAATTGGATGAAATTGTGTTCAGGAGGCGATGATGATAAGTTGAATTTTATTAATACTTTTTTTTGTACTGTGTTAGTTCTTATGCAGTACAAGAACCACCACCTTCTTTATTAGGGTGAGTGGTTTTAGGTGTGGTTAGTTGGTCTGTTGTGTGGTGATATTGATAAGGTCCCTGCCCTGTGCTGCTTGCGGTAGCTCTCTGAAAGGTAATGTCGGTCATGCGTGTGGCTATCTTAGAAGTCGAGCTGTTTTAGAGATGATAAAAAACGGAGTCCCTCTCCAGGAAACTTAAGAGAAGGGAATTTATAAGTAAGGGCAGTCTAGAGACTTTCTGTATATTATTTTCTTTCTTGAATGTTTATTCATAGATATTGTATAAACCATTTAGTAGATGAATGCACTTGAAAGTCATATCTTAGACAAAGAATGCAGTTCACTTGCGAGAGAACCTAGTTGCCGTGTACAACGTTTGATAATCCAGGAGGAACTATGTGCCTAGTCACCACTGTGGATGGAGCTATCATTACTATGAATGCACTAATGGGAAAATGCTAGACTGATGCCAGTATCTGATATTCCCATCCTACCGATTGTTATGTATAATTGGATTCGTTTCGGATTCAGAGTGCAGTCACACAAATAGGCTACTGCCAAATTGGTCAAATCGTATGTTCAATCTATGTTATACAAGGGACATTTATGTAATCCAAATTGTTATATGTATTATGTTTGTTCTGCTAAGTGTGAGATATTTGGATGTTCTGTTACTAACAGATTTAAGTTTTGCAGCCTGTGTAATGGTGCAGTACAGCACGATCCTTCATATCTGATCCCTGTATATTGGGCAGTGTCATTTGTAGGGAATTTGTGCCCCTAAAATTTGCAGTGGTCTCCTGTACAAATTTCTTGGCCCACACTTTTACATAGTCAATGGGATAGGCACGTTTTGTGATTAAACTGTCCCTTCTATTAAAAATGTAAGTGCAAGGGAAGTGCCGCAATGTATATTCAGTTTATCATTCACAGACTCAAAATGGTGTGTAGTAGAAAGACACATTACATGGACACTGAAAATATTGCTGGTTAAAGGAAAACCGGTATATGCTCCTCTTTGAGCAAAAATAATAAAATAAATCTCTTGGAGAAGGTCTTGACCAGAGATGTGCCTCTGGATTTCTGGTTATGCAAAGACACCGTGACTGACATAAAACATTTGGCAGCGAAGTTAACTTCTCCGTAAGTGCAGAACGCAGGAATGATACACTTCACACTCCTGAAATCCTTGGTTACTGTATTGTTATCATTAGCTAAACTGACATAATTTGAGAAAGTTATACGAAGGTATGAAATTATATTGGTTGTTATTTGAAGTCTGTTGTAATTGTGGCCTTGTCGGATTTAAATGCAGGGCCATATCTTATCTAAGGTAAAAAGCAAATGAACCAGAGTCATATTACTACCCGTGTGCTTTCCGTCCCCTTTAACTTCTGTACTGTACTTCTGACCTCATGTGAACGCAATTATAACTTTATAACTTGATGCAGTTGCACAATAAACCCAGCGTTAAACCTGAATTATTTTGTCTTTCCACTCTTTGTATTGCTTTTATCTTTTGCTTCTTCATGATAATTAGCCTATTGCATCTGAAATACTGCAGTCCCCAATTATTTATCCTCATGATAAATGTAAACTAATATCTGTTTGGATTTACTTCAAGAAGGAACACTAGCCAGGATAAATGAGGAAAAAACACATTTTTACTTAAAAGAATTTGCACACTTGATGCTATTTCAGCCAATGTGACATGTTCTTAACTTGGACCGCATCTTTCTTTCTAGGGAAGCTATCTGGCTCGCTGACTCATAACAGCCAAACTATGAATGCTGTTGCTTACAGAGATGTAGTCTTTGATTTCTTTTAATTTCATCGTATTGTCCCATTGCTCAGCTCGCTAGTGTGACTACAAGATACACTGTAAACTAAATGAATACTTTTCAACCGAAAAGATGGGGGTGTTGAAAAGCAGCTTGAGAAGCATTGTTTGTTTATCATACATACTGCTGGCTAGCAGCATAGTTGCACAGTTAAGCAGGTTCTCATTAAAATATCTAGAAATACCAACTCTCCGCTGTTCACTGAACTATGGTCTATCGCTAGCTTTTTCCCTGACCCTGCTTTGCAGCTAGCAACATGCTTTAAGTGTACTGGTATTCAGCAGGAGTAACTCGTGTTGTCTCGAGTATTCTGTTACACTAGCACCAGAGGTTCATCACACTCCTCTGTGTGCCAGCATTGTACAGCCAGAAGTACATCACAATACAAGTGTGCCGACCCAGTGATCATGGCGAGACTATGCTCAGTGCACTAGTTTGTTCATGTCTGTCTAGTGAGCTCTATTGCCGTTCTTGTTCCACTGCTCTTTCGTTGCCGTTTCTTCTTGAGATTTTGGCTACCGGATTTTGTAAGCTTGACTGCTGCAATCTGTTTTCGAATTTCATTTCGAGGGAACGTCTCCCAATTGTGCGTTCCAGGATTTCACTCTAATCTTACACGTGACAGAAAATCCTGGAGTAAAGGTGAATTTGGGATATTGTAAATGATGTTGTCACTGAAAGGGGAAATGGCTTGATATGTTAGCACTGTTATCCATTTTGTGTCTTGATAGATTTTACACCGTTCTTGTTGGGACTGTGAAACGTGTCCCCCCTAAACTCCCATTTGTGTTTGCATTGTCTTCAACTGTAACCCCTTTTTCCCCTTCATATTTTTAAAATGATTCATTGTAACTTTTGAGACCTGGTGTAATGTCGTAGAGCCTCCCCTGATTGGTCAAGGACCCGCTAAAAGAAAAATAAAATTGTGATTTTGTCTTCTATAGCTGCTGAGATGTGCGAGGGGCCTCACTCCACTGGGTCTGGTGGTTCTGGTAAGCTTTCCTCAAATAACCGCCAGTAGTTGGCACACTGCAGTAGAACACCATACTCAAAATGTCCTGTTTTCACCATTATTTGCTCTGAAACATTTCAACATAAAGTTCTTGTGTTCTTCAGATGTTCCCTTGGGTTATTTATGGCAGGGGTTTTATAGATGCATGGTAGGTTTGGGGGAAAATCAATAAAGCATAGTATTGTGATGCTTTCTTCTGCAGTGACGCCAAGTATCAATGTTTTATCTAAATGCATGAACATTTTATAATGCCTTTTTTCTCCATTTTGTTAGTCGGGGTGATACAACCACGTGTTGCTTCCATCAACCTATAGGTGGCGCATGTTAAAAGTTTGGGCCCACTTTGGTTTTTACACCTTGCATGGCCAAGAGGCTCCTGTCATATGCAAAGTTAACTAGGTATACTGCCACAGGTTTCACAGTGAGCTAGCTAACAAATACATCAATTGGGCTTGTTAGATTGTGCTCAAAACGTTTGTTCAAATTTCAGCCGACAATTTACTCACTCAACAGAGGCTTTAACCAGAGCAAAATGTTTCTTGTTGCTTTACTGCATGTTGTCAAGCTTGTTAATGTATTTGGGGGGGAATGTGTTTCTTAGGTTATTTCTGTGAAACATGTCGCTCAGCTCAACAGGAAGCACATTTTCATTTTAGGCATGTTTGTTGATGGTCATAGAAAGATTATGCATAGCATAATCACACGCATTTGTTTCTATTGAGGGGATGAGCCACTGCAGTAAGTTTAAAAATCCTCCAGATGATCAGTAATTTCTAGTGAACTTTGAATATTTTTTGTTATTTGGTGCTCTGGATTCACCCTGTGCTTTTTTTTTTTAAGGCCAATGGGTTTGGGCTGGACTTTAATGCAACTCAGTGTTTGTGCCAAGTTTAATCATTTTCTTGTTAAATCAAAAAAAGCCAAGAAACAAACGCGGCGAACTTCATAGGGTTGTTCTTTATGAGAACTGGGGTCTTGTGACATCGATTTAAGGTCTGAAGGTGAAAATGGGCAGGAATTATGTTCACTTAAATATTGCAGTTTCACTTGACTGGGATAGCTCCACCCAGTAGCACTGAAATTGCTCATTGGGGCATGTTCCATAAGACTCTGTCATTTCGCCAAGTGGTTTTGGAAGTCCTGGTGGAATAAGGACAGTAAGAAAGGCAGTAATGTTGACTGCCAAACCACCCAAGGGAAATCTATATGAAAATCCAGTTACTTTTGTCATTCTCTGTACAATTGACTGATGCCTATATATATTGCCGCAGCACACAGAAAACATTTGCATTCAGCAGTTCAAGAAATCATACTACTTGATTGCAATTAAAATTCAAGTATACCTTAGAAAAAAAAGTTAAAAGAAAGCAATATCCTGATAGAAAAAAATATTGTATGGATATAATGATATGATGTTGCATGTAATATTTTCAATATTATAGGGTATTGCATATAATATTTTCAATTCAAGGTCCCTATATTTTTAATTTTATATGGTGCTATTGTTTTATTTTACTAATATGTCTTACTTCTATCTGCAGAGTGTGGGATTCCTCTCTTTTTCTAAATATGTTCTGGTATAAGTGTGTAAAATGGTCAGTTTGCTGACCGTCGCTGGCGTTGTTCACACCAGCTCAAGCTTGGGTTCAGAGAGGGGCTGGACTCGGCACTCTCCCCCTCCGCAGTGCATCCTAAGTGCACAACGGACTGGCGTCTCCTCAGTTTTCATCACTGCCGCTGCGCTCTTCAAAAGTTCGCATATTAGAAGCATACCGACACATTGGCGTGCGCTGACTAAATCACACTTGAAAATGTCAGTGCGTTAATGAAATAACTGGCGTAAACCTTTCTATTGAAATCTTACTCCAAACGAGACCTGCATGTGGTGACAGGTCTGATAAATGTGATCTGTTGGCCCATTAAAGGGGCTCTTCACAATACAGCTGTATTTAACAGGCACAGAGCCACAGAGTTGAAGGGACTGGAACTGGTGGTTGGAGCTCTACAGGGGTCGGGAGGAGATGGCTCCCAGAAAGTTTGCTGGAGAAACATGTTCCCTTCCTATAGGCAGTGGTTTGCCGCCCTATAGGAAGGGCACATCTTCCTTAAGTGGTTTACTTTAACCATTTAAGAAAAACTCTAAACGCTTAAGTTGTTTGATAAATCATTGGTTGAAAACCACATTTGGTTGTTTTCTTTTAAATGTTTCATTTTTAGTTGGCAGCCATTATGAAAACAACAATTGAAGATTTGGGGTGGCTAGTTGTAGTGCACGTTGGATCAAAGTAGCCTCAACAGAATCGGAAAGTAATTAAAGACAGCCTATATTTTTCCTTTAGGCATCGAAGTATCTGAAATTGAGACAATACTCGCTGAGATCAGAACATCCTCATATGGAGCAGGCTTTGCAGTAAGAAAATTAAGGACTGTTCTACAAAGTTGACCTGCAATACTTTTCAACAATTTTCATTTGGTTTTATCCTTACCAACTAAACCTGTAGTGCACAGTTCAGCCTTTGGCTGCTGTGAATATGGATATGAAAATGTGGGTTTATGGACAGTTTTAATGGTGTAATAAATTTTGGGATTTTATTCCTGGGAGTTTCTTCTCGGGGCAGGGGGGCATAAATTGCATTTTTTGGCGCTGTTAGGTCTTAGTCACAGGGCTCGGCAACACAAATGAATGGCAGCGGTGCGTTTTAACAGATTCCGTTTACCCGCAGAAATATTTCGATGACTCACAATAGCTGCTGTCATGCTTTGGCTTTTGATGATATTTGGATGCATGGCCGTAATAAACAGAAGGAAATCGGCGTAAGAGGCCGTTGTCTCTTGTCAGCTGCACCTTCCAGCACTGCGGTTGCTTTTTGGAAGATTTTTTAAGACGAGAAGGCATCAGTTTCGTTTGAGCGGGCACCAATCCATTATGTACAGATCAGCCGCAATCCGTTTCCTCCAGATGGGCTTCATAGCATTTTGAATCCAGCAGATTTGGTTGTTTCAGTTGTTTTTAATGGTGTCATCTAACATGAGTGACTTTGACATGGAATTTATTTCCATTTTCTTTGTCTTTATTGACAAAGATGATGGGTCTAGGTTGTTCTGCACAACTCTCTCTCCCATGCGTTGTAGTAAGGACATTATAATAAGTGGAAGACCAGTGTTTTTTTCTCTCTGAATTGTTTCGTAGATTGCACCTCTTTCATTTTTTTTGCCCCTGCACATGATCCATCGGACCACCTTGCTCTGGACTGAATGCAGGCCTGCGGCGTTTCCCCACAAAGTACACATCCTTTAGCCATTGCTATGTGGGATAATTCTTATTTAGCATAATTTAGCACTTGCCTGCCTGACCCCGAGCAGCTCAATTCCTTGAATTCAGCAGCAGTGCAACCGCTTGCATCTACTTTGAAGACAGCATACAGATATACTGTCTGCTGCCTGCTTGTGGAATATGGCCAAAAAGAAGAATTCTGCAGCCCTCAACATCCTTGTTTGGATAGGCAGTCTTATTGCCTCTAATTTTAGATCTGAATTAGGAGCTTATTTAAAGACGTACTTAACCAAGACCAGGCTGGAGAGCTCTGCCCCCGCAGTAGTCCATCATATTGGTGTATCCTCATGCATTTGCCTAACTTATTCTAAAGGATTTAAAGCTGTGTCCGGGTGTGTACTCTACTAAGGTGACACGAATACAAAAATGAATTGTTTTTTGTTTTAATGTGTCACAATGTGGTGATGCAATCAGCCTGCTTCGAGTGGGGAAATTCAGATGATTGCATCACCCAGTTATTATTATTTTTAAAAACAAGTGTGTGTTTTTGTCACCGTTTCTAAATTTGGTCATAACTGTTACTCTCCTGTTGCTGTAAGGCTTTTCACCCAAATGTGTTGAATGAGGCTGGGATAAAGATTGGATTATCTGGAAGACCCAGCTAGTGTGATTGAAAATAAACCCCAGGGAAAATGGGGTTGGGCTTGGGCCTGATTATGGTGGTCATTCGGCATTAGGGCTGTGTATTGGGAAGAATCTGGCGATATGATACGCATCATGATACAGGGGTTACGATTCAATATATTGCGATACTGTAAGCAAGGTGATATATTGCGATTTTTTTATATCTAATTTTAGGAAAACTGTCATAGTATAAAGAACACACCACCATATGCATAACATCTGAGTAAAAAAAAGCGCCCTTACGCTACTTCCTGTCTCAGTTCACATTGTTACGTGGGAGTGGAAGAGTCAGATGGCTGAAGATAGATTACAACACTGCTGTCTAGCGGTCTGGGGTTTAAACACAACACAAAATGAACCACTGTCTGCCACGAATCTTTGCATGTAAACTATTAATTAAAAATCCATACAGTGTTTTTGAGAATCGATACAGTATCACAAAACATAATATCGCGATACTCAAGTGTATAAATATTTTCTTACACCCCTCTTCGGCATGCCAATAATATGTGATTCAATTGTTATGAACACCTTTATAGTACAGACTGTTAATTTCTAGAACTTCTGTAGTTTGTTGGGACCTTTCATCGCTGGAGTGCTGACTGAATTTTCAGGTGCGTGCCAAGTGCCGTGCCAGATACTATGACAGCATTGGTTTTTCCTGAAAGGAAACTTGTCCCATTCAAACAGTAGTTGAAGACCTGGGTCAAATACATATTTGTTTTGGATTCAAATACTTTTCTACGCTTTACTGGTCTTTTCTGGCGTTTTGGAACCAAGGAAATAGTCTCAAAAAGTGCAAACCCCACCTTCTGGTTATATTGGCAGGCTCAGTTACACCAGGCAAGGTCAACAGAGCACAGAAAAGTATTTGAATCCAGAACGTATGCATTGAACCCGGCTCTGAGTAGTTGTGTGTGGATACAGCAGGAACTGAGAATGGATTTATGCGGCATTGATGACACGCAACAGAACGTTCTTAATATTGCGGAGGCCGGTGACTGGTACACTGTATCCAAGGGTCATTTCCAACACCTGTCCTCTGTTTGAGGGATCCAGAGGTTCCTTTACGGTTTCATCAGCCTTTACAGAAGATTGTAACAAAGATCAAATTGGGCAGTAAAATGTTAGCGTGGAGTTAAGGAAACTCTATACGTGCAGGACGTAGAGTACCACAGTGCTTTGACCCTGGCCAAAGTTGCCTGGTCTTGATATCAGAACCCCCCATAACTGAATTTTTACTTTCTCTCTTTTTGCAGCACCCCCTTCTCCTCCGGTGCCGGAGTATGTGTTCAAACCGCCACCACGGCCAGACTTTGGCACCATGGGCAGGACAATCAAACTGCAGGCCAATTTCTTTGAGATGGAGATCCCAAAGCTCGAGGTCTACCATTATGACATTGACATCAAGCCTGAAAAGTGTCCAAGAAGAGTCAATCGGTAATATTACGATACAGCTGTCCACTATGTAGTAAATTATGCCTGTTAGATATTAGATTCAAGGCTCCTCTCCTCCTTTTTTACCTTGTAATGGGCCTCAGCTTCAAATGTGTTAATGAGCACTATACTAAATCTTTTAGTATGGTAAGTGTACCCGTTAAGCTCGTTTTCACTGGATTTGAATAATAAATAAAAAAACCTATTGTGCCGTTTGATGTATCGACCCATTCATCAGCTTGTTGTAGCCATGCCAGTTTTTATTCTAAGCCAGTCACACTTTAATTATGGATGGTTTTGTGCATGAACCCCTTGGTGGGCATTCACAGAAATTTTGCCCTGAAGAAGACCTTCAGAATTAGACTTTTTCAGTCATTTGCTTCGTTTCATTTGATAAATCCTGTTGTCGCAGTTAGTGACATAACAGTGCAGCAGAAGCAAGCATTTAAATCTTTTTTGTGTGTTGTAATGTGCCAGATTTGAAATACTCAATTATGTTCATTCAATATGTGCAGTATATGTAAAAAAAAAAAAAAAAGTTGAAAATTTGATTTGGGTGGGCTTAATAGGTACACTTTAGCCTACACTTTTATGCAGGTGTGGAACATTTTGCAAGTTTTCACTCCAAGTAATACTTATATTTTCATAATACTGTTTGCTTTGTGTCTTTTACAGAGAAATCGTAGAGCACATGGTCCAGCACTTTAAAACTCAGATCTTTGGGGATCGAAAGCCAGTCTACGATGGGAGGAAAAACCTCTACACAGCCATGCCCCTGCCTATAGGGAGGGAAAAGGTAAGTCACTGACTGTCCATCGAGAGGGAAACATTGACTCACTGCCTATAGGAAGGGATAAAGTAAGTGGCTCGCTGCAGGGAAGGATATAATAAGTGTCTCACTGCTTGTCCTTGGGATCAAATGGGTGACTCCCTGCCTTTCGGTAAAGAAAAACTCAGTAACTCCTTTTAGGGACGAGATGAGACTTTCTGTCCTAGCGCCGAGCTCCAGTCTGGCTAACGCGCTCCCGTCTCGGCCCCCCGTCCCGCAGGTGGAGCTGGAGGTGACCATCCCAGGGGAGGGGAAGGACAGGAGCTTCAAGGTGGCAATAAAATGGGTTTCCTGCGTCAGTCTACAGGCGCTTCACGAAGCGCTGTCCGGACGGCTGCCGAACATCCCCTTCGAAACAATCCAGGCCCTGGATGTGGTGATGCGACATTTGCCCTCTATGAGGTCAGTCTCGCCCAATCGCGGTTGAGGTTTGGGTTTCTGCGGTGTGCGTGTGTCCCTGCACCGCGCTGCACGCCTCACAGGGCTTATCTCCCTAAAGTACAATTAAGCAATGCCAGGCATGCCTCTTCAGCCGCGTTAGATACGAAGACGTTGGCTTAAGATTAAAGTGCTGATAGCGCTCTGGGTGTTTCTTTAGGTTACAACAGGGTCGTGCGTAATCACCCTGAGCGAGCTTATTTTGAAACAATGGACTGCCTTGTTTTACATGATGTTATACCCTGTACCCTAGCTGCTCGTCAGGTAATTAACAGTCTTCCACAAAATCATGTTGCAATTGATTTTATTTTACATATCTGTAGCTTTCTAGCTTCCACCGCAATAGTTCCAACAAAACACGACTTTGTCTCCTACCAACCCCAGACAGGCTAGCTCATGGTGTTTTTTTATTTTGCGTAGTGTACACAATTTATAAAAACGTTTAATTGAACATTTAAATTTATCGTGAACGGTGGCATGTGGAAGAGGGTATTTTTCAGATCTCCAAGCCCAGGTTCTACGTTGTCCTTGATGGCCGCTCATTGGTTAGCCGGAATCAATGTTCCGATAAAGCCAGGCCGTGAGTGGCTGTTGTGCCCCGTTCGGATCTCACGGCCCGCGTTTCTCAGCATTCGCTGTGTTTATGCATGAACCCAGGAAGAGCAGTTCAGTTGAACTAATGGCTCTCCGAATAAACAAATTGCACAGAAACATTAACCATCCACTTGTGTGCGTGGGATGGATACATCTCGGATGAACTCTGAAAGGATTTATGAATGCTCTTCCGGAATGAACACTAAAACGTTCACTTGCAAAACATTACGTGGAAGGGTTATGAATAAGTGTACGTGAGTTACAGGTTTCCAGGTTATGAACACAAGGCATTCCAGGAGATTTGTAGTCTGATTATTATTGAAATGGGAAAAGATGTCTGATTCATGTCTTTACTAAAGACAAAATGTGGGCCTTCAATATTTACTTGCTGATAAATATTTAGCATTTGTGGAGCTTGAAAGGCTTTTATTGATGCGTCTGCCGTCTCTGCTGTGAACACAGTTAGAATGCAAGTACTGCTAAATTTAGTCAGTGAACTCAATCCAGCAGAAGCACCTTTAGAAATGTTCTTCAACGGTAAATCCAATAGAATTTAAGCTATGTTCAACGAGTAGTTATGGTTACGGCACACAAGGGCCATATCGGCACAAGAGTGCGCTGCTTTCGTTCTCGGCTTATAACGGGAATGGTTACATCAGCCAGGATATCGCAGAAATATGTTTTGCAATGTCACATCGTATTTCGCTTCAGAGCAGTGCAAGATTACATGCATTGGTGTTGTAACCCCAAGGTGCAGGTTTCGAATTTGGCAGCTTTGCACACATTAATTTTGGGCGCGGATAGAGACGCGGCCGTGAGCCTCACGGTTTGTACGCGCTCCCCTCTCTCCCCCAGGTACACGCCCGTCGGCCGCTCTTTCTTCACTCCCTCAGAAGGCTGCTCCAACCCCCTGGGAGGGGGGCGAGAGGTCTGGTTCGGCTTCCACCAGTCCGTCAGACCCTCGCTCTGGAAAATGATGCTGAACATCGACGGTAAGCAGCGGCGGCGGCGGCGGTGACGGCGGCAACCCCGCCTTCCAGACACGGCTCTGCGGCGGCTTCGAACCGGCCCGTTTTCCTCAGAGATAATGGAACCTGCCGCTTTTTTTCCCTCCTCCTCCTCCTCCTCTCCCCTCCAGTGTCGGCCACCGCGTTTTACAAAGCCCAGCCTGTGATCGAGTTCATGTGCGAGGTTTTGGATTTCAAAAGCATAGAGGAACAACAGAAGCCCTTAACGGATTCCCAGAGAGTCAAGTTTACCAAGGAGATCAAAGGTTTGCAGCTTTCCACTGTTTTGCCTTGTGTTTTTCCCCCCTGCCATCTACTGAGAATAATCCTTCGAAATAGCTGCTGCTTTTAGTGCTTGCTTACATCATCCATCATGTGACCCGATAATTATTTTATTCTTGTTTTATTCAGTCCCATCTATCTAAAATGCTAGGCATGTGAAAGTATTAAGTAACAGGAATAATTGAATCTTCTAATGCCCCGTGTAGTTCAGGAGCTCAGCCAATAAAAGGCGCTGGCTCCAAGCGCAGACATTTTAAAACGCCGTTGATTTGATGAGTGTGTCACTCGAAGGTTTTCCCTCCACGGGGGCCGCAGGTCTGAAGGTGGAGATCACACACTGTGGACAGATGAAGAGGAAGTACAGAGTGTGCAACGTGACCAGGAGGCCCGCCAGCCACCAAACGTAAGAGCCACTTTCAGCGCTCGTCAGAAACCCAGCCCCTGGTTAACTGGGCTAGAAACCCCCCCCCCCCCCCAACCGGCACATACTGTCATTAGCTACTGTGCCAGCTGGACTACAGTCCTTCAGCGCATTGGCTTGGAATCCAGCAGAGACACCTTTGAAAATGAGCAGTAATTGTATAGCTGAACAGTAAATCCAGTTTAACTTGTACTACGTTCAGTGAGCAGTAATGGTTGTGGCACGCAAGGGCAGTATCGACAAAAGAGCCCGAGAGTTTCATGCTCTGTTTATAGTGTGTGAATGTTTATATTGGCCTGGATATCATTTTGGAAATTATCATTTTTTTTGGCAACTTTGCCATATTCCATTACAGAGCAGTGTGAGATGACTTGTTTTGCAGGGAGTGCATCTCAGTGATGGGGCCGGTTTAAAGTAGCGAATGTACTTTCCAAAATTGGGAACAAAGGGCGATAATGACATAGAAAATATTGTTGCTTGTAGTAAAAGATGAGACCCTGCTTTGCCTGCCATCTTTGAGCTTGTCTTCTACGTTCATAATGCATCCGCCTAGTGGTTTTCAGTTGCCATGATTCAAACGTTCAAAAGATTCAAACACATCCGCATGCTGCTTTCATCAGTGAAGCGGTGGTACATTGTTTTTATTCCTCACTAACGAAGGCAGTAAAAGTGTGGGCTTTTCAATAATGTCGTTTTAAAAATCTTTTAATTTATGCAAAATTCTCCCGTCCCGAACCCCCTTTAGCTTGAAAGTCGGTAACGACAGAGCCGCGCGCGTTTTTAAACCGCGCCCCCCTCCTGTCAGGGCCACGCCCGCTCTAACTTCCGTCTGCGTTCCTCAGGTTTCCTCTGCAGCAGGAGAACGGACAGACCATGGAATGCACTGTAGCCCAGTACTTCAAGGACAAGTACAAACTGGTGCTGCGCTACCCCCATCTCCCCTGTCTGCAGGTGGGGCAGGAGCAGAAGCACACCTATCTCCCCCTCGAGGTCAGTCACGGTGGAAGCACGCTAACAAAACTGCCATTCATTTCAGTTTCTGAAGACTTGGTCTTTTTAAAAAAGATTTTTTAAGATGTGCAGACTGGAGGTCCACTGGGACTTTTTTAATGACCCAAAAAAGCTTGCCAGTTTGTCCTCATTTGTCATACGATATGCAAACGCGGCTAATCCAGCCGTATTTTTGCAAAATGCAAACGAGCGACTAACCAAATTTCCCCGCACTAAAATGAAATTGATAGTTTGCCAGACTGGTGAAGAAAGTGGTTGCGACACACGTGACACGTAATGACTATTTGCCTAGGTTTGCTTAACATGTGTGGGAAAAGAAAAGTAGAAAAAACATTCAGCCCTGTTGGACTGACTAAAACATATGGCGTGCAAGTAATATTGGCTCTAACGGCAGCAGCCTTCCTATAACTGATTTATTTGAACTTGGCAAATGAACGTGATTAGTGTTTGTTCACTAACGGGCAGCATACGGTCAGTGTTAAAGCAAGCAGAAGCTCTGAAAGGACTGAGCCGGGCCACGCTCATTAAAATTTCACGAGTGCAGCTTCGCCTCATGGACAGCCAAAGCACTGACTTGGCTCATTTATAAAATCGCATTTGAGGGACACGGGGCAGCAGAGAGTTCTCTCTCTCTAGCTCGAACATGTCTGTGGACTTTGCCAACAGGAAAACAAGCCCAGTTAGTAAAGGCCTCTAGACATTACAAATGCATCCTTTTCTTGTACTTTGTAAAAATATTGTATTTCAGATTTTATGTAATTGCAGATCTTGTAGCAAATCTTTAGATTGTCAAACTTAAAACTAAAGTAACTACTAGCTGGCTAATAATGCTGCAGCGTAAGCGATCAGGATTTTTATTGCAACCATGCTTATCTCACTTTGGCAAGCTACTCAGCTAGTGTAAGCATAGCCGTGGCAGGCACATTTAAACAAGGATGTTTGCATTTACGTTTACACGTATGCACAATTGGCGTCCACACCTCCCGATTACGCGCAAAGTGAAATATAATGGATCGACTTTGGCGCAGACGTTGGTAATGGCATATAACGGCAACGCGGCCATCTTTTCCTGAGCACGACATCACTTCGTTCTGAATGTAAACGCCAGGTGATTGGGCAAGTCTCGCAAGCTTTAAGATGTTTGTTCAAATCCGACTGAACCTTGTGCATAGCAGTCGACAAACGTACCAAGAACTACTGCCTGGATATGTTTGCATTACTACTGTCCACAACAGAATGTGAGACACGGTGCGTGTAAATGGCACGCTGAAAAAAGTGTGCACGTGGGTTAACCCTTTATATGCAGGACACAAGTATGTTATGTGTATTATTCAGAGTTCTCTTTACTTTGCTGCAATTGTGCGTTTGAATGCGGCGAACAAGGTTGTAGTACGGATTGAAGGCGATTGATTTTCTGTTAGCTTCTGCTTTTTATGAAGAACTTTTCATTACCTGATATCAATTCTCCAGTTTATTTTTTTGTTTGCATCTCAATGCGGTCTCATTTTTCTTGTGTTGGAAACAGGTTTGTAACATTGTGGCAGGGCAGCGATGTATAAAGAAGCTCACAGACAATCAGACTTCCACTATGATTCGTGCCACAGCCAGATCCGCCCCCGATCGACAGGACGAGATCAGCAAACTGGTGAGTTTGTTAGCCCTCGGTTCTGCGCTGGCCTTCAGCCCTGCATGTGTGGCTGTAGTGTAGTACACAGATAAAACAATCTATTTGAGTTTTCATTGATGGTAATTTTATTCAGTTAACCTATTGCCTGTTTTATACGGCCAGCTAAAATAGTTTGATTACCACAGGAAACGTCTATCCCTTTAGTGTGGGAGTAGACATTCTTTACTGGTGCCTTTGAAGTTTCTTCTGAATGGACGCCATTGTGACGTTTCAGATGAGAAGTGCCAACTTTAACACGGACCCTTACGTTCGGGAGTTCGGGGTCATGGTGAGGGACGAGATGACGGAGGTGAACGGGCGTGTCCTCCAGGCGCCCTCCATTCTCTACGGCGGCAGGGTAAGCGTCCGCTATCGTCGCAAAGCTCCGCTTTTAGCCTAGCTCAGCGTCCGGGTCAGTCCGCTTTTTCCAGGCATCCCTGTTAATCCACCGTAACTGTGACCCCCCCCCCCCCCCTGCAGAACAAGGCGATAGCGACTCCCATCCAGGGCGTGTGGGACATGAGGAACAAGCAGTTCCACACCGGGATCGAGATCAAAGTGTGGGCCATCGCCTGCTTCGCCCCCCAGCGGCAGTGCACCGAGCTCCTGCTGAAGTAAGCGCACCCCCCACCGCCCCTCCCAGAGCGAGAGCGCTGAGCGCTAACCCCGCCCCCACCACCCGCTAACCCGCCGCCCGCTTTGCGCCCCGCAGGGCCTTCACTGACCAGCTGCGCAAGATCTCGCGCGACGCGGGGATGCCCATCCAGGGCCAGCCCTGCTTCTGCAAGTACGCCCAGGGCGCGGACAGCGTGGAGCCCATGTTCAAGCACCTGAAGTACACCTACCAGGGCCTGCAGCTGGTGGTGGTCATCCTGCCCGGGAAAACGCCCGTCTACGGTGGGCCTCTCTCAGTCTTCTCTCTCCCTCACTCTCCGCTCCTTCCCTCCACTCGTTTACCTAAACGGCTCGTGTAGCCTTGGGACCCTCCCTCCATTGAGAGTCGAGTTCAGCCTGTCTTCCCTCCCTCACTTTCTGTTCCTTCCCTCCACTTGTTTACCGAAATGGCTTGTGTAGCCTTGGGACCCTCTCTCCATCGAGAGGTGAGGTCGGTTATGCACGACGTGACCTTCCGTTGCCGCGGCGATGACGCTTTGGCTTCTCTCCCCCTGCAGCCGAGGTGAAGCGGGTGGGGGACACGGTGCTGGGCATGGCCACGCAGTGCGTGCAGGTGAAGAACGTGCAGAAGACCACCCCCCAGACCCTGTCCAACCTCTGCCTGAAGATCAACGTCAAGCTGGGCGGGGTCAACAACATCCTCCTCCCGCAGGGCAGGTGAGGCGGCTGCGTTGAGGGGGCTTCGTTACCGCACGAGGAGCGTGTTTTTTTTGGGGTGTTGTTCGGCCTCCTTGGGCGCGGGGTGACCGCGGCCGCTCTCGTCTCCGTTCGCAGGCCCCTGGTGTTCCAGCAGCCAGTGATCTTTCTGGGCGCCGACGTGACCCACCCTCCCGCCGGAGACGGAAAGAAGCCCTCTATCGCCGCGGTAAATCAAGCCGCCGATCCAGTTTCGCCAAGCAGAGCGGCCCCGACAAAAGATCAGATGCAGTGCATTACAGAACAGTAATTCAGAATGAGTTACAAATGCACCATTTCAACTTCATGCTGCATATTTTCACGACACCGCTTGCAAGGGCTGTCACTTTTTGTTTTTTTTTAATAGTCAAGTTTGTTTGAATCTCGGAAATTATAAAAATTTTGAATATGTAATTTAGGGCTCAAACTTTTAAGGGCTCAGACGTTGCCTCTGCGAAATAAGGAGCCCAGTTGAGATCTGCACTCATCCAGCTTGCGCCTATGGTAGTGCTCAGTATCAAAGAGACAGGCTTTGTTATTGTTTTGTCTGGAAGGTATATCATTAGGTAGCCTAAACACGCAAGCCCGTTCATCATGGCTCACGCTCTCTCCCCTCTCTGTTCAGGTGGTGGGCAGCATGGACGCCCACCCGAGTCGCTACTGCGCCACCGTGCGGGTCCAGCAGCACCGGCAGGACATCATCCAGGACCTGGCCGCCATGGTGCGGGAGCTGCTCATCCAGTTCTACAAGTCCACCCGCTTCAAGCCCACGCGCATCATCTACTACCGGGACGGCATCTCCGAGGGCCAGTTCAACCAGGTCAGGCCGGGGCTGCTCGCACGCCTGGGGACTAGCCCGCAGCTACGCTAACATACGCCATCCTTACCTTCCCTCTCTGGCACGCCAGTTTATCTGGTTTTTCGTTCGGGCACATGGGGGACATTTGAGATGTTATTTGGTTAAGATGAAGGGCAGGACGTTGCTCGGGTGCCTGATAAAGCTTTGTGTAATTGCCGTTTTGTGTTCCCGAAATGCCCTCCGGCGTGATTAACGCATGCGCGGTCCTTTTAGGGTGATGTTTCGGGATGATGTCATACTCGCTGCCTGTTATCTGTTGTTTTGACACACTGCCCTGGGGGGGGTATCTGTTTATAATGGGATTTGAAAAAATAAATCCAGCCAGCGAGCGCATAACCAGGAAATAAGGCTGAATGTGTTGTTCCCGGTTTGCACGTGTGTTTTATTTACTGCGTAGCGTGTAGCTGAGGGCTTTTGATTGCACTCGCCTCGGTCACCCCCCTACATTTAACACTGAACTGTGGTTGAAACCGCTCCTCCAGGTGCTCCAGCACGAGCTGCTGGCCATCCGGGAGGCTTGCATCAAACTGGAGAAGGACTACCAGCCCGGGATCACGTTCGTGGTGGTGCAGAAGCGCCACCACACCAGGCTCTTCTGCATGGACCGAAACGAGAGGGTAAGGCCAGCTGTTCTTCGCTTCCTGTCTACAGTGTGGGCGAAGTCAAAGCTGCTGGGCTTTTGAGCCCGGAGGCCCACAGCTATTGTGTTCTGCTTTCTCGACTTTTTCTCCCGCACGTAAATCTGAAGCTGGATATAGACTGTACTTGCGCGTGGACATGACACCGTCTGTATCTGTTCAATCAACAGAATTGTCTGCATGTGTTTGCACGGAAAACGAGTGCCCGCAAACTTTCTCTAGTGATCTCTGCTTCCGAGTATCTTCTGAATACGGGTGGAAAGCTTTGGGCGAAGCTTTGTATCTGTCCACACGTTCCCTGTGCATTTCCAAGGGCGGTATAATGTTTGGTAGATGGGGCTTCCGAGCAGTGATTAGCAGCTGATGCACATTTGCAGTCTACGCCTCATAAGTGTGCCTAATGTGAGGTGAACGAGAGAATGTGGTGGGAGGTCACTGCTGAGTGGAATCCGTATTGACTGTGGTCTGTGACCGAGGACAGCAAGACCAGTGCAGAATGCCAAATCTGACGTGGAGAAGTGCTGTCTCACAAGGCATGAAGGAAAAACGGACTCCAGCGTTCGAGTTGCGCATTCTGAATGACAAACTCTCTCAAAGGCCCGGTAAAGTGTGCTGAGAATGGATGCCTCATGCAGACGTTGGATATCAGCGTCCGTCCCTAAGATCGGTGCCCCTCCAGTCTGTGAGACAGTGAACGGCTAATTCTTTGGAAACTGAAGCAAATTTTGCTGTGTGTTTTTAAGGTGGGGAAAAGTGGCAACATCCCTGCCGGTACCACAGTGGACACTAAGATCACCCACCCTTCAGAGTTTGACTTCTACCTGTGCAGCCACGCTGGCATTCAGGTGAGTGTTGAGTTTACCCGGTTCGTCTTGACCCTCATCAGGCATGTGGAAAACAACGGGAGAGAACTAGTGGAAGTTACTGGACTGCAAAATTGGACGTGCCATAAAACGGTAAACCCTATCAAAAAGCTTGAGCTTTAGTCTGGCCTGCTTGCTATTAATGTGTTAACATCAGCCTGCCCAGGGAGAACAGATGGAAATTAGCGATCTAGCTAAATCTGGCACATTTACATCACATAATAGTGATGTTGATCAATGTGCATTGTCCCTGTCAAAGAAATAAAGGGTAGGAATATTATAATTGTCCGTTGCAGGGATTAGAACTACGAATCAGTTGGACCAGGGTTGCACAACTCTGGTCCTGCAGGGCTGGTTTTTGTTCAACTATGTGCCTTTATTATTTTCTGATGGCTCTGTGAACAATGCTGGTTCACTACTGTATTCGATCACAGTAAAGTCTAAGTACAGAGTACTCTTAGAGTGTGGCTGTATACAAATGCCAGACCGAGATACGACTGGGCTAAGTAAGTAGTAATTGAGCGGAAGTTGGCATGAATTCCTGAAGTCGATTTTTGACTCCCATTTCGACCGTGCTCTTCACCCCCAGGGCACCAGCAGGCCCTCCCATTACCACGTGCTGTGGGACGACAACCATTTCACTTCGGACGAGCTGCAGGTGCTCACCTACCAGCTGTGCCACACCTACGTGCGCTGCACGCGCTCCGTCTCCATCCCGGCGCCCGCCTACTACGCGCACCTGGTGGCGTTCCGAGCTCGCTACCACCTGGTGGACAAGGAGCACGACAGGTGAGAGAGAGCCCCCGGCGGGAACGTGGGTCTGTGCCAGGGAGGGGCCCCGGGGGCCCGCAGTCTGCCCGCGTCGCCCATGGCAACCATGACGCGGCCCAGCTTAGCGGGGGGGAGGCTGATCGCGCTTCTGCCTGACGTGCGCTAGCAGGCGCCCTGCTATTTCAAAGGGGGAAAGGGGAGGAAAAATGCAGATTTAAATACAGAAAAACGCGGTAGTGTCTCAGTGCATCGTGAGATGACACACGTCCTTAACTCTGTCCCCACCCATCCCACAGCGCCGAAGGCAGCCACACCTCGGGACAGAGCAACGGACGGGACCAGCAGGCCCTGGCCAAGGCGGTGCAGATCCACCAGGACACCCTGCGCACCATGTACTTCGCCTGATTCAAGCACGCGTTGGGGGGGAGGGGGGGGGAGGGCCGTGGTCAACGGGCTCGAACGACAAAAACCCCGCCGCCCTTTCCCTCCCCCGGCCACCACCCAGCGGACACGCCCGAGCACTTTCCCTCCGCTGTGCCGACTCCTGCGGCCCGACCCTCGGGGAAGGCCTCTCCAGCCCCCCACAGGCTGCCCACTGCAAACCCTGTATGTAAAACACCCCCCCCCCCCCCTTTCCCCCCGGCATACTCAGCCGTCTCCTGCCATACCTCAAGCAGCACGGGGGGGAGCAGGTTCACGTAAAACAGAAGGTGTGGCCTATGGGTGTCTAACTGTATAATACACTTCATAGATGCGAACACGGCCATGTATAAGGTACACTAGAGGTGTCAAACGCAGCTCCTGGAGGACCAGAGGTATTCTAGCCTCTGGCTCTGGCCTCTGCTTTTAATGACTTGAATTACTAATTTCATTCCACTTTTTACGTTTTTTTTGCAAAAGCAAAATCACATTTGACGTTGAATATACAGCTGTAGTGCAGAATTGTGTGTAGACCTCATTAAGTAACAGTACAAATTAAGCCATATTGGTTAAAACGAACCCTAGCGTTCACGCGGCCCTCCTGAAATGCCCTTTGACACCTCTGCCGTCCCTGTACGTGTACGTAACACGGAGAGAGGGAAGGCTTGTTTTAAATTCTTTTTTTTCTTTCTTTAAACATGCCTTTTTAATTTTAATTTTGTTTAAATGTCTGACAATGAGCATTTAGGGAGAGTCGAGCTCACACACGGGTTTTTTGTTTTACATTGTTGCATGTTCATTTTTAAATTCTGGGGCTGGTGGGGGGGCGGGGCTTTTACAGAAGGGCTGTGGAGGGTGGGCAGGCACGGGCGGCGGGATGCGAGTGAGCTGGGCTCCGACGCCACAGCGCCGTTCCTCTCGCCCCTCGTGAACCGCTGGGCGAGCGCCGACCGGAACCGCGTACCGCGGGACGCACGCAGCCCATTAGCGCATTCGTTTATTTAAGTGTTCCGCTTCACCGTTCTGTCGGGCTGCTCGTACCGAAACGAGCCGCCCGAGCTTCCAGGGCGGGGCTCGGTGTCGGAACGGGACGAACGCCCCCTCGGCGCGGCTCGAGAGCGGGGCGGAGTTTCTGGTCAGACCCCGGCCGTCGCCGAGCGGAAGCGAAATCCTCGTTCGGCTTTACGCGATTCACCTTTAACAATCTTTTTTTCCTGTTTTCGCTGTTGCTGTTTTAATGAATTAGCATTTAGATGACTCGCGCATTTGCTTTTAAGCTTTGAGTACTAATATTTACTGACTTGAGTGAAAATGTAAGCCCTTTCGGAGATTTTAGCGCATTCAAGATGATTTGCCGCCATTTTATATCCAGAGTCCTGACATGCCATCATCAGTCTGTTATGGGGCAGCTACAGCAACTGTAATGGACCGGCGTAGGAGTTCATATTCAGCATCTCCATTGTCCAGTGGCACTTTAAGTGAGAATAAGGGTCTTCTGCACCTTGTTAAGCTCCCATACCAGCTGTCCAGTTCCCAGTTCAACTGGGTGTGTATATACATGGTTAAAAGTTAAATTATATGTACACATGATTTTCACTGTCATTACAGAGCATGCTTCCTCTTGACACAATCCTGTGGCATATGAATCTGTCAGGCTTTGGATTGCAGAAATCTCACATTGTGACTAAAAGACTTTAAGCCAGGTGTTTTTTGTTGTTGTTGGTTTTTAATTTTATTTTTAAAAAGCTCATTTACGTAATGCAAAGAGGGGTATATTTATATATCCCACGCAAGTTAAGCAGGGTTTGATGCAAAGTTTATATTTTGGGGAGGGGAGGGCATTTGTGATTTGTGGCTTTTGGGGACTGGAGAAACTTCAAATGATTGTTGATGTAGATTTCAACAATTTTAAATACATCGGCCCATATTTTACTGTAGGAATGGGTCTTTTACTAACAGGCAATGTGTCAACATTTCTGTACATCTTTTGTTTTAATGCAAGTACAGCCTTCCAGAGTAGTCTCGTTTTCAAAAATAATAGTTTGTGTTTTACTTCAGATTACTGTAAGTTTTTTTTTTCATTCATTTTTAGCTTAGGATATTAATAATAGGTTAGCTGGAGGAGTGTGGTTGTAATGCTTTTTCTAACTATGCAGTGTTTTATAGCCAAGTATTTTAGCAGTTATATATGTATATGTCATAGGGTGATTGGCAATGACTTTATTAGATGAATGGTAGTCTTATAGATTTTTTTCAGAGCTGTGCATTTAATAGTCCGCACCTTTATTGCTGTGGAGATCCCCGTTCCCATATGTATTCGTAGTCATGCTGTGTCCTTTGTACGTGGCACACCATTAATCACTTAGCTAAACAATATTGCTGACTTTTTCTTTTTACTAATTGTAATTGATGTCCTATAGCAATTAAGCACAACTGGACATTTTAATTATGGGTGCTAGTTTCGCAGAGTGAGGATATTTAACGCGTTTGGCCCATGTAATTTTACCAAAAACAAAACGATAAACAAAAAAAAACACCCTTTTCATCAATATTCAGTGAGGTGCTTCGGCAGCTGAAGCCATCTCACCTTTTAGCTTTTTATTTGTCGTATTTATTTTACATCTTTATTTAAATATGGATGTACTTTCTCTGACCGATAATGTGTAACGGGCATTGTTTGAATCATTGTTTGAGTACTTGATATTTTCGCTCGACATTTTTTCAATCTGTGCAGCGCTGGTCTCGCAATATTTCGATGCACTTTGAACCGTCAGAGTTTAGAGGCGAATCCCAGCAGTTGGAGCAGCGGTCTCTGAAATGCAGAATCACTTCAGCGTAATTGTGTGGAAATGGCTGTGCGTACTACCTCTTGTTACCTGTTGAAATTAATGGTAACATAATAGCGTCGGTCATTTCCTCACAATTGCGCGTTATGTAGACGAAATCGCGTGTCTGTCCACTGCAGTCCGAACGTGCCAGCTGTGAGGACGCGCGCTGTACCAATTGCGCCTCTCCTAGCATCTCCGACGCCGTTTGGAAGGTGATCGACTTTTCCGCGTAGAATTCGTGACCAGCTAAAAAGTTCTCGCCGTGCAGATCAACCGATTCAGCAGTCTCTCACCATGCCCGCACCATTTGTGATTGTTCTCACCTGATTACATACTCCATAACATCAAAAATGCTACCGGTTGTCAATCATTGTAAAATGGAGAGCTGTGTTAAAACAACACTTTGAAAACCAAGACTGCCTAAAGTAAGTCAGGACAGTGCAAAAAAAAAAAAAAAAGATACGGAAACCGATTCACTCGGCCTATACAATATTTGCCTCGTGCCTGCCTTTAAAGGGGGCAGTCAGGCTTAAAAAACCTCAGGATACACAGAAAGCTTGTTTTTATGAATTGATTTGTAGGAATTAATTTGATAGCAAATGTAGTCCCTACATTGTTTATGCTTTAATTTGGCTAAATCCAACATTGGTTTACTTGGACAAAACACTGAAGTATTAATTTATTAGTATTATGTATTTAAATTTGAACGCACAGACAATTTATCTGCTACTGTGGATATTTTTTTTTAAGTGCACACAGCCTGGTCTTTAGTTTTCAGAGTACTTCATAACTACCTGAAACGCCATGATAAAGTGTATTTATAGACGCAAAGCTGACTATGCTGACCGACTGAGTGGATTCTCCAGAGCAAAAACAATGAACTGAAAAACAGCAGTACCTGTGTTTTACCACTATGTGGAGCGAGAGTGTCAAGAGCCTGATCCCCTTAGTTGCTGTCTCGGAACCGTGCCTGTTCTGGTTCTCTGGTTTAAACACCTGCTCCTGTTCAGTGTTGAAGAGAAGCAATCCTTAAAGGACACCCACATAAAGGTGTTTGCATATCCAGTGGAATGTGACGTTCCTGTTGCAATGTGAACACTAAAATGATCAGACCGCCCTTTTTGAATGATGCATTTAATTGAGGATATCAACCGCCTGATTTTCTTTCATATTTTGTGTGTTGGTTTAAAGAAAGAAAATTCCTTCACTCGCGTCTTTTTTTTTTTCATCAAGACAATTATCAAAAGTGCTTTTTGCTGCAAAATTGAATAATTGGCTGAGCTTTTTATTCCCTTAATTTTTTCTTTTAAATGTGGTCTTAACTGTTGTTGCTACTTGTTAGTATTTTCTGAATTACACCAGCACCTTAGACTGACAGATCTGTACAGCATATGTTAATGCCATCAATGCTGAACAAAATTAAGTCTTGTGACTTGCACTATAATAATAATAATAACAATAATAAATCTAGATCTTGAATAGTTGTGAGTTCAGTGCGTGCCTGGTGCCACGGGGAAGACACGGTGCTCGTCCGGGTCATTTGGTGATTAAAGGACACCATGGGGGCGAAGGCTCTTTCCTCCGTTGGTTGTTGGCTGAGTACAGGAAGTGGGAGGAGCCATTAGTAAAGTCTGGGTGGCGGGCACACTCGGGGAATATGAGATACTTGATTGTCTGATATAACAGGAAGGGCCTGGGTAAGTGTGTTTCACGCAGTTCCTGGAGCCTGTTTTGGGTTACTGCAGGGGAGGTGGATTCATGGCTGCTCACCTCCTTTCCTCAATTTCCAGTACTTTCACCCAAGAGGGGAAGAGAACCAAAACCATCCATTTATAATGTTTTTATCTGTGTGAAGATACCGCTCTTAAGCTTTCCAAAATTGGGTTTACAATTGGAGCAGCGGGGGTGGGTGGGCATATTTACGTGCCTGTTGAGGTGTTTGGGGATATTAGGAGAAGTTGGAAAGACAGCTAAAAAGTCAGCTGCATACATTTAGCTGTTGACCAAGTTGGCATTTGGTCCAGTGTCTTGCCGTTATGTTCTAGAATAATCCAATCTGTGACTCATCCTGTCTTTTCGGGTAGACGTGCTGTATCTGATGACGTTGTGGAGAATGTGCTTGAAAGGTATTGCCAGTTTTCTGTTTGAAAGATAAGCCTATCATTGGCAGGTCACCGTTACATTTGGTTGCAAGTTCCGCCTGGAACCCTGATCTTGAAGCGTTTTTGTCCAGAAACTAATGATGGATAAGTCTGCATTGCTCATTTTTATTTTTGCTAGAAGGCCTCTGTTCAAATGAAGTAGCCAGTTTTCAGTGTTGTTTTGGCAGGAAGGATTGTGAAAGAAATGGAACGTTTGCATGTTAATGATTGCATTAGGCCAAAAACTATTGTATATGTGAACATTCTCCAGACCTGAATTGGCATGAAAACTACTGCTTATTACACACGTGGCAGAAATGTCCCATAGTAGTTTGTTAAAATCAACTGGTCAAAATGCAATTATGGAGGAGTGTAGTACACGTGTAGGTGAGGCTAAATACAGACATATCGGTGCTTCAACTTTGTGTGTATATTTGTATCGAATGGTAGTTTGAAACAATTTGTCAAAAATGCATTGAGCCAAATTTGGGTAGTAAATACTGTGGAGCCGCAGTTTGTGGGAACAGACGCTAGGTGGGGACTTGAGGAGGTGCAAGTGAGGAGTAGAACGCAGTGGCGAACCCGAGCTGTACAGCTGTATGTGCAGTGCGCCACCTCAGCTGCCGACTGATCATTTATAGGGCTGTTTTTTTCCGCTAGGAAAGGTCTTTGTGTGTTTTTTTTTTTTTGGCCTGCACTCCTGCCTATGACTATTTAAGGGCCTGAACCCTAAGTTTTCCCACATTGTAAGTGCATGCGCAGTTTATAAATGAGAGTAGACAACAGCAGGTGACCACAGATGAAGGCGGAGACTGTCCGTTTCCAGGCAACAAACCCCACGTTCCCCTCCCCTGTATTCCTGCATCCACATCTAGCAGCTGATTGTCTGGTAGTATTACGTGGCATGTTCTGCCTTTACAGCGAGCACTGTGTGAAGTGCGAGCTGAGGACAGCTCTGGGCTCTGCTGACTGGGCGTGTGAGATGGGCCTGCTGCCAGGGCGTGTGCCCTCACCGGCCGGCCTAAATGGGCCCCAGGAGCGCACTGTGACGAGCATATCATCCACCTCTGTTCCTCCAATCACGGTCCTCCAGGGCCGAGAGCTGCTGGGTTTCCGCCCTCCCTGGTCCTGGGAATCGGGTGTGAAGAGTGTCTGGACAATCAGTAGCACTAATTGTTCAGATAATTTCCTAAGCAGGGATAAAACCAGGGCCAGATTTGGATTCGAAGGCCAGGCTAGGATATCCATGTCATAGCATAGACGCATCATTTGATCTGCAGCTCATTTAGAATAAATAGCCAGCATTAGTTTAAAGGAAACCATATTGTAATTTATAATTGCTGATTATCGTGATTTCCCTCCCCACGGGATTATTATTTTAAAAATAAACACTAGGCTGCATATGAACATATTTAGTGGTGCTTTTAAACTTTTTGCTTCCTGAGCCGACGTACTGACTGCCATTATAAAATTGCCAAGAATGTGCGACTGCAAATCCCATGCTGAAGGGGTGAATTGGAAATCGTGAAAGTAATCCTTGTTCTCACAGAGTAAATCTCAAGCTACTTCTGGCATTTGTCTCAACTTCAGTCCAATACTTTTCTTCCTGCTCAGCTGTACTGGGCCGAACGCATTGACACGCGTGTCAAGGTTTCCAGACGGCGTGTCGGGCAGTGTTAATGTTCAGGTGCTGCGCCTTAAATTCAGAGCGCCTTAAGGAGAGACTTGAGGTGGGGGGAGATGATCTTGGGACGGGTAGATAAATGTGCGAGTTAAACAACCTTGAATCAATGCAGCCGAAACTGGTCATAAAATATAGACAATGCTGATGTTTGCGAACTCGGTGGGAGATGCCAAAAAAAAAAAAAAAGAGAAAACATTGGACATATTTTTTAAAAATCGACGTCTTTGTTCGTATGTATTTTGTAAATGTGCTCTTACACTGCCCTCTGGTGGAGCAGGGTGAAATTTCTCGTGTCAAAATTCTATCTACCAAAATTTCGTTTAGCCGGTTTCCTTATTAACTGATGATATGAATTGTGTGCTTTTGCGTTGCTACGGTCCTTGTGCACAGTAACCACAACTGTGATATGAAAGATTAATAATATATGTAGAATATCTGATTTCTTGTAGTAGAGCTACAGTTGAATATTTTTTTTTAATTGGTACAATTCTGCTAGACTGACTGCATTCCACCTACAGACTGATCTAGTTTCCTGGTATTTAGAATAGTGACAGAGTTTGGCATGTGTGGATGCCCCTAATAAGCTTTAAAGCTACTGGCAACATAAATGGAAGTGTAATATTTGCCACTTTGTGAAGCTATATGACTCTTAAATTCATTCGTTTAAACCCCAGCTTTACAATTCCGGTGTGTGTTATGGGCATTTTCGACCCCATCTGAGGGGTTCAGTTAACTGTTTGACGTCCTCACTATTGATAGCATTTACTTTGTTCCCTTTTGGAGGGGGGCGGGTGGTGTTGGTCCAGTGTAAAATACATCTTACAATGGGCAGTCATAGTAGGTTTACCCTTTGCTGTCTAGCAATACTCTTCATTCAGATAAGCCAGTTACACTGCTCACTGTTACAACGCTACCATCTGTCATGGGGGGAAGGGGGGAGGGAGGGGGGGGGGGAGGTTATTGATTGCCACTTTCAGTCACCTGTACTTTTCAATGCCGGGCGGACACTAACACATTCAGTTACTGAGCAAGTGAAAATTCCCTTTTGGGGGGGTAAAAAGGCTGTGCTCGGATTGTGCTTCTCAAAGCAGTGTTTGTAAATGCAAGGTATTGAATAATAAGAAATATGCATATTTTCATGTTTGCACTATATGGAACACTGCTCTTCTTTAGCTCATAATTCCCCCCCCCCCCCCCCTTTTCTTTTTTCCTCTCCTCCTTTTGGCTTTCGAGAGGTTCCGTAGATGAACATTTGAGGTTTAGTCTGTCCTCACTCTTTCCTCCTCAAACTTGGGATTGTAGAACTGAGAATCTGGGAGGAGCCGTACTCCCTTTTTTTTCTTTACTTCTAGGTTACACGCAGAGCGAATTTACTCGGAAAAGCCAGCAGTTTATAGTATTTAAAACACATAACTTCAAACTCGTATATGTACGCTAATCGGCAAATGTTTCAGCTGTATATAGCCTACCGCACAACTGTTTAAAAAAATCTGTACATACTGACACGTTAGATACACTGGCTCTTTAGAAGACATTTAAAAAACTGGCCACCTTTTTATTGCTTTTTTAAATTCGAAATGTCAGTCGACAGAAGTCAGCGGGCAGATTGTTTAAATGTTTATTTTGTAATCATGGATGTGTCGCCCGACACCTTTGAACAGTCACATCGGGGCATTCCTTCCTTTTCTGAAATTATCAGTGAATTTACTTACCAGTGAAAGGGTCTCAGCCTCCTCCTGTACCGCCAGCATTCAGTTTTCCAATAGATAGATTGAATATTTTGACAAACAGATTAAGAAGGACTGCAATATGAAAATTTAAGGAGCGGCTCTGAGGCCTTCCACTGAACCGTGCCTGACCTTCACAGCAGTAAAATACACTGGAGCTGCTCAAGCTAAGCAATACATTTCTCCTTACAATGCTAGTCGTTAGCAAAATAAATAAATAAATTAACAAGATGCGAGTTGACATTATCCAAATCTGCATGTAGATCGAGTTTTTAAAATTCATTTTATTTTTTGGTGGAATCGATGGATAGTCTGACGGATGCTAATTTTGTTCTATGATCTTGCCAGAGCAACTGCCACGACTGTTCGATCAGCAGTGTATGCGACGATCGGTGTAGCGCACCTCATTCGAATCAAGTTAATTTCCCCATCTTTATAATCGCACATGGCGGAATCTTTCCCCCAGCTGGCTGATTGCAGCGTCTGTTTGGCTCTTTCCCTCCAGATTCAGAAATGATCGGGTCGCGTGGCCGCAGGTGCACTGAACGGCAGCGGTACTTGACAGAAACGCCCCCTAGTGGAATGTTTTGTATTTATTATTTCGTGCATCTTTGCCATCTAGATCCGACCCTAGGGCATGATTTAGGCTACAACGACCGTTAGCGTGTGGAAACCCGTAGTTTTTTGTTGTTGCTGTTGCGTGCTGGTTCTTTACTAGTGGGCTTATTCTGCGTGTTTCTTGCGATCGCTTCAGTATGCCCGGCTGTGGCAGTCCCCGTTTCTCCTTGCTCTCAATAGACGGCTCACATCGTGGAGTCTATGGCAGGAGCGATAATCACATAGCAGCCTATGATATTTCTCACGCCAAGCCTGACCGTCCCCCCTATTCTTCACGTTTTGGTTGATCCACTGAAATATTAATCCTAAAAACTTGTACAAGGACAGTGTTTTCACAGGGCTTTTTAATACAAAACTGATGCCATATTAGCTTAAGTGCATAACATAAGCATGCAAGACTGAAACATATTTTGTAATTTTTTGTTGCTCAAGGCACTAGAGGCTTCAGAATGACCTGGCTTTTTTTTTTTTCAACACCAACTTGGATCTACCTCAGAACAAAGTCAGGTGCTAGAATTGTACTCCCTAATTTATAATGAAAAAAAAAAAACAATAATAGTGACCAAACATAAAGCCAATACTGTGTAAATGTTATTTTTTCTTTCTTAAATTTGTAGTTACGGACTAACTTGAGGGATGTTTTAATATGTAACAGGAGTTCAGGGGACCAGTTTTTGTAATTGGAAATCCAGTGTAAAAAGTTATTTTACATTTGTAAAATATGTAGGCCTATTTTACATATGCATGTGCTCTCTTTGTAAAATGTAGTAAAGACATTTACACTGTTTGCAGCTGCGCAGCTAGGAGTCATACATGTAGTGTGAGCCTTAGAGGTGACTTGAGGATGTACTAAAGGTTTGACTTTGCCAATGAAAAGACTGCACACCGATGTGAGAATAGACACTGTTCCTGTTACTGCAGTTGTTTTTTAAGTCAGGATATTACTATCCTTCTGGTTTGGCAGGCAAATAATTTCTTTTTTTTTTGTTTTGTTTAAACATTCTCAGTTACGTGTTGGATGCTACACAGTAAACTTTGTATGCAGAATCTTCCCCGAACGTAATATTGTTGGATTTATGTTCAGTAGGCCTATACACATCATACGGTGTTAATCAACTTTGTTATCAATCTCCAAGTCATCAGATGTTTGTAGAATTGCAAGTACAATTTGGCAGTATAATCTTTATACGCATAAGATGTGTTTAGAAGCTGGAAGTTGATGAGAATAATTTGGGTAAGATTCTGTTCTGCTTATGAAATGGAATCATCACTAAATCCTGGACCGTATTCATATGACATGAATATAACATATCCAGTTGTAGTTCACCCCAGATCCCCCTGAACACCATACAACAAGAGGTTAATGAAATGACTCCTCTTGGCCAAGTTGGAAGAGAGTGCATAATGTTTTGTGATGCAAATATTCGAATCAGGTGTTGAAATTGAATCTGTCACTTGCCTGTTTGTTTTATCGTAGAACATCGCTTGATGTGTTAGGTTTTCGTCCCTTCTCCTATCGCAATAATTCAGCAGGATTGCACTTTCTTCCTGCTAATGAAACCCCCTGCTTTTTGTCAATCTTGCCAGATGAGTAAAGGAAAAATTAAAAAGCATAAGCTACATAGGCCCATCATTTTTGGTTTGATCAGATTTTTAGGTTTTTAATGTTTCAGTTTTAAGAGTTTGACATCTGAATCTTGTCTCCCTTGAATGAACAACGAGGAAGAACTTAAAAAGATAATGTCAGGTAATTGGCTGACTAGTTAGCTTGCTACGTTCAGTTATAACAAATGTATTTGAAATGTTTTTCAACTTCTGGGTGGGTGTGGATAGTTTTCAAAAAATGTCACTGTTACTGTATAGCCAGTTATGCATAACATTAGCTAGCTTCACAGGCTAGGTGTGTAACCAAGGAAATGAGTTGTTTTGTGAGAAGTGCTGAGCTAGCTGACATGCTATTTTTTTCTGCATACAGGTATTGTCCACAGTTAAGTGTTAGGCAGTTTTGAAAGGCCATATATGTGTGCATAGTCACTAGGTTGATGCCAGCCATGATTCTGTAGTGATGAGGTAGGCGCTGAATAACGGCAGCAATCGCAGGTTTGTGTGGACGCTGGACACAGGCTTACCTGTACTGTGTGAGTCTGAGATGTAGATGGGTGTAATGGGAAAATGTCACGAGACTGGTCGATGAACCCTCTCATGGCTGAAGCTACCATTGTCAATCACTGACTGGTTAAAGAAGACCAGAGTCAAGAGACATTTCACTATGATTGGTTGTAATCAGCAAGACTGTGGTGTTTCGTGAAGCTTCACCCTCCAAAGTTAACAAAGTTGATTGGCCAGCAAGCGGCTCTAGCGTTTGTTATATAGCACTGTGGTGTGGTCCAGGTCAAAATCCTTGATAGATTGCAGTGGAAGAAAATGAATGCGCTTTTTTGCGCAGGCAAGGGAATAACCTGACTGCCTTTAGTTTTCTCCATCTGGGTGCAGGTGTGAAATGCAACCGTGTCTGAAGTGTTGGTCCTAATCACCACCGTCTTCTACCATTCAGATCTGAGCTGTGGCAACAGTGCAATAGTCAAATTTTATTACAGAAATCCAGTTTTTATGTCTTTTTAAAAATGTATCCAGTTAAATTTCCAAATTCCTTTTGTAAGATTAAAACCAAAAACGATGGGACTTGATCCAATACCATGAGCATTTTGTGATTTACATACTACATTTTATAAAGGGAATATAAATTAAATATTTCAGAGGTATTTTATGATATACTTACCAATCGCATCTACTTCAATAATTCAAGACTGATTACTCAATGGAAAGGTACAAAGGTTGTGTGGAAATTAAGAAAAAAAAAGATTCTATCATCAATCTCATCTTGGCTCACTTGTTTTACCTGTGCCTTTTTCTTACGTTTCCACTTATTCTCAATGGGTTTGAATCTTTCAATTTCAGCACCGCATAAAAGAATTTTGACATTATCATGCAACCTTGAATATGCTGCATAGAACGATCAGTATTTATTTTGCACTTTCTAAGCAGTTACAAAATTGTCCAATCAATAGTTTGGGCAGATTAAAAAAAAAAAAAAAAGACGAGGTATTTTATGCTAACAAGGAATTGTAAAGAATATGACTTTGGACGCAGTTTCTAAATATATAAATATATATCTATATATGTACACACATACATACATGCATACATACATACATACATGAAGTACCTCATAAGCCTGATATATGCTGCATTGAGTTTTTTCCTTTACATTATTTTATGTACTCCATATTGTCCAAGGAAATTCTGTGATTATTTTCCCCTGTTTATTGTAAGGTTTGATGGTTTCATAGGACTGTGCATATGCCATTTGCAAAGGCAAGTTTCTGAAGGGAAAGCTGCCTTTAGCAACTCAAACACTCGCATGCCATTCGCTGTTTTAAATTGCCTGTATAGTACTTAGCCATTGCAGTTAATGCAAAAGCTTTAAGGTGGACCGATTTGGCCTGCAGGTCTGAAGAAATGGCTTATGTGCTCATGGTACCTTTGTAAGACTTTGTAGCTGTTGCTCTGGCTGAAAGCTTTGGGGTGGATGTATTCCCCTGTCCTCTTCATCCACGACAAATTTCTCCTATCAGTGTGAATCTTGACTCAGGCATTGGCATCAAAGGGCTGCATCTTCTCCTGTTGGTCCTCCCTTTACCTGTCAGTTGTGTCTTAAGTAGCCTTAGAATTCCACATGGGACATTATTTGACAGATTGGCCTTAAAGCTTAAAAAAAAAAAAAAAGGAAAAAAAAGTGTACTGCAACCCACAACTTGCAAATTAACTTGAACTTTTTGCAGTACACTGTAGTCATGCCATGCGCCTTTGTCATGTCTACCTCCTACGAAATTGAGGGGTGTCCTGGAAGAAACCGTTTTGACATCCACAGGAGCCATGACAATCATTTCAGCTCATGTTCATTCCATTATCGATCTCTCCATGGAGATGACTTGAAAACTCTGTGAGGACACTTGACAGGACTCAATCAGACCTTCGAACGCATGCTCACATCACACACTTTCCCACCAGGACACCCCATAGTGCCGAAGTCGAGTTTGACAGTGTAGGTAAGAAAAGTGATGCAAATCTGTGTGCATGCAAGCAAAGAAGGAGCAAAGTGACCAAAGTTTTCTAAGTTTTCTTTTTTCTCCCCCTCGTATGGCAGTACTGCACAGTCCTGTGAACATAAACCTTATTTTTTACATTCTGGATACCATTGTTTTACTTTATTCTGTGTCACATGCCAAAATTACTGACATTCCTGTTATGGCGAGGTTGTTTGTTGCTGTTTAAAAAAAAAAAAAAAATTCTGTTCAGATTCACTGCTAAAGCTCCTTGTTGTAAAGTGAAAGTGAGCATTTGATTATAGTTTTCCTTCTGTTAGCAATTCTGAATACAACTCAGATTATGCTGTAAACCCTATTAGGACAATGTGAAAATGTATCTATGAAACTGATATGAATATAGTTCACACTTTTGGCTTGACTGTATATTGCATTAATAAAATTTTCAAACTTTTCATCTTGTCTCTGGTTTATTACCCTGCAAGTAAAGATCTCCCCCAGTGAAACCCTGGGACTATAGTTATTTGCACCATATTCATGTGTACTGTGCTTGGAAATGGTACTCATGTTTCAGAAAGACCTGGCAGAATAGTTTGTGAGGAACGCTGTCACACCCAAACTGTGTTGGCACTTTATGAGTTCGGCTGAAAACAAAAGTTTCAGATTCAGTTTTTTAAATGTATTTTTACAATTTGCATACTAACCATTCAAAAATAATTTCAGTTAAGTTGAAACATCTCTATTAAAACAAATTCTGCAATGTTCAGTGTTTACAAACCAGAAATCTTTCAATGAAAAGGACTGAAAGTAAGGTTTATATAAGCCTAAAAGACTTTGCTACAAACTACATCTCAGTGGGAGAAAGCAATGTGGACTTCTGCCAAGAGCTTCCATTTTATTCTTCTGACATCACTGCTGCGGGCGTGTTCAAGCAGCCGCGCGCAGTTCTGCGTCCAGACAGCACTTCTTGGACAATCGGATGCCAATAAGACTTGTATTGACACCAATGACAACCAGATGTCTATTTGGTCCTCTTAAGCTCTCATTTTTTTAATTCAACTTTTACATTTGTAATGAGACCTCATTCTTACTTTCTAATAAATGTGAACTTATTATATGGGCTCCTTAAAATCTCATTTAACTACCAAAATATCTAGTTTTCATGCATGTGGGAATACATGACCACATGCGCAGGTTTGAGAAGACAGGGGTGGTATAACATAATATAACATGATGAGAACAGGCCATTTAGCCAAACATGCTCACAATGTTCCTACAACTAAAGTGTACATAGTGGTCAGTTTACCTACAAACTAAATTGTATCTAGCAACATATCCAGACCTGTAGTACATGACCTGGTAAGCTATTCCATGCAGTGACTACTCAATGTGTGAAAAACATCAGTGGAATTTACCTTTTGCTAATTTCCATTTATGCCCTCGTTCTACAAACAACTCAACCTGAAGAATCTCTTATGTTGGTATGTATAACTACACTTGATGTTTATGGCTATGGATAACTGATACTTTGAGAATTGTACCGTATCTGCCCTGTGTTCTGTAGCTCCAACGACCTTCACTATTCGGTATGGACTTATTGTTTGGCGATTTGGATACAAGTGTCTGCCAAAAAAAAAAAAAAAAAAGCATCAGCAGTAGTAGTAGTAGTATAAAAACTGCTGTAATTTCTACATGGTGAAACTAAAGTGTATAAAAATATCCTTTAATAAAAGTCAACCACATGTGACTTTGATTACAATTCTGAAATTGTGCAATACAAGAGAAAGAAAAAAAATCAAGAAAAAAATGTCTGTCCAAAACGTGGACAGCACTGTACAGTAACTGTAAAGTAAACCTTGCTGTACCTAACGAAAACAATACATGTATTAAAAGCAATGGAGTGCTGCTAGAATAAATAAAGCATTTGTACCCAGGATTAGATACACTGATGTTCATGTTGAACTAGCAAGTAATTCCAGCCCAAAAAAGAAGTGTTAATGTAAGCCTTTACCAGTTTGGAACTTCAGCTGGTCTGTTCTGGTCCACCCCCATCCCCCCGACACATGACATTTATAGAGACTCAAAACGACACAGTAGCGTTAAGTGGTAAATTATTCCGATGTTCAACTACATCATGAACTGCGTGCGTTAATGTTGTCTGTAAATGTGCTTCGTGCTAAATTAAAAATAGAAAACGAAGATAACTAGATTCATGTATTTTGCGCTCATGGAGTGAATTCAACATAGTCATGTGTGCAAACCTATATGGTCTATAAGTAGCCTAGCTAACTGCTTTTAAATAGGCCAGAGGAGCATCTCGACATGTTGCGGAATCAAGACGGCTGTCTGGTTTGTGCGGCTTGTTTGACTTGAATAAGATCCCATCATAAAGAGGGGATCTTATTCATCCCACTTTACGGAATCAGTCATTTAAGAACATGAACCAATATCAACAACTACTCTTTATGTAGCCTAAACTAAATTGCTTATTAAAACGTTAATCGTGACAACAGTTTTTTTTTTCTTGTTCAATGGAATGTTATAGCTAGCCTATGACTGGAACCGCGTGCGCACTTTCGTGAATTATAGGGATAGCCTATGAATAAATAGTTTAGATTTTACTGATAAGATGCTAGTAGTAATAGTATAGGCGAATAAACTGTCGAATAAAATGAATCAAAAGGTGATGTTGACAAAGGAGGATGTCGGCAATTAAATGGTGTTTTGCCTTTCCCCTTCACACAGACCGACGTTCCCGATAACGAGTCAAACTTTCCAATAGCTCATCTGCGCGGTCGACGTTACTGCATTTCTCGGACAACTCGCTTCGCATTCTGCTCAGGAATTTTCATCTTTCATTAAAGGTAAGATATTCTACGCATGTAGTCTAATTTAGACTGGAATTATTTACAATCTGAAAATGGACTGTGTTTTAGAATCCCATCCATTGTGCCGGATGTTTTATATAATAGGACTATTTCTAATTCATTGCCTTGATGTTTCTTGTTGCGACTTGTTCTTTTAGGCTAGCTTGTGTAGCTACCATCGACTAATGCGATTATGGTAGGGTATTCAAACATTTTAGTTTAGTCTGAATAAATTGTGCCATATTGTCATTCAGATGTGTCGTTTTATTAGATTGTGGTTATTTAACGCGTCCAACATAAGCTAAGTAATGGAGCGTGAAGAGACCACAAAGACAGCGATAGTGTTCCCAACCTGATGCGTGGGGTGAAAGGATTTGGGCTATCCGGGATGTCGTGTGTCGCTTAGCCTAATGGGTGCGAAAAAAGCATGTAATGGTTCTAAGAATTAAGTGCTTAAAACCTTTCCCTAAAAGCATTGCAACACCGGTCAGAAATATATTCGCAGCAATGGGAACGCTTTGGTGCCAACACCGCCTATTTGTGTAGCCTAACCATTTTGTGTAGCCTAGTTTGTTCAACAGACAGTCTGTCGTGCCAAACCTTTTTTTTTTTTTTTTGCCAAGGGCGAGTGTAGAGTGTAATTACGCTGACATTGTTGAATGTAAGGTGAACAGAAACAAGGCTGTGTTTTAGAGAGTTTGTGCTATGAGCACAGCACTATTTGAAGGCATTTTTTTTTTAGTTCATTGAAAAAATGACAGATGAATATGGAACAATAACCTTTTATTGAAGCCTAAACAAACACAAACAAGACCTAGATGAGTGTGAGCAGTTTGTTGATTGTGTCCAGCTGGAGTGACGCTGCTCGCTGTTATTCCAGGAGAAAATGAGGTGGGCTTGGCTGTCCACTTGCCTCCTGCTGAGTGCGCTTTGGCTGGTGGAGGGCGTGGAGGTTGACCTGGAGACTGACCGCGACTGGGACTGGGGCTCCGGCCTTCAAGAGCTACTTCACAGCTTCCCAGCAGACAGCCCGTTCATGACGGAAACTCCGGGGAGCCCGGCCAACTGTTCTCAGAGGTTCTGGCTGCCCCCGTCCTCCCCCATCTGCTGGGACAACATTGCCGGGCCAGAGGAATTCGAACGGTCCCGTCTCTTGGTTCTGCAGAACCGCGCTGCCCTCCGTGCTGTGACCCACGACAGCGGCGTGGGGGAGGGGGGTGCCGCCTCCTACAACCAGCAGGCCAGAGAGGACATGCAGGGCATTCGGACGGACTACGTTGACATTGTCCAGACGGCTGAGACCATGGAGAAGGTCTTTCATTCCCTGCACGAGAAGAGGAGGGAGGGCACAGAGCTTTGGACGTTTTCAAGGTTAGTGTCTTGCTTGACGAAAAGGAAAGAGAATATGGCGGTCAAGTTTTATGTAAGTGTACACAAAAAAAAGCAGACAGACACACACTCACTGCATTCTCCATACAGCAGGTAAAGCCATTATATAAGAGGTAAAGCCATTACATAGAAGGCTTGAGTGAGGCACTGGAGAATAAAAAAAGTTATATAAATAACTGCCACACCACTGTTGCTGAATTTTTAGAGGATGAGGTCATCAAACAGACTCAAACCAGTTCATATTCCACTAATTTAGGCTAAGTGTCAGAAAAGGATCAGAAACAGTTGTCTGAGCTCACCATATATTTTATCCTTTTGTTCTTATGTACATCTGTTTTGAGAGGTCTGGCTTAAGGCACAACACTTTTGGCTCATTTAAACATCACACTGCTTGGTAACCTGAAACTTCATGGGAATCATTATGGCATGGAAAATGGATGGAATTAATTTATAAAATGTCTGTTTTGCAGACGTTACTAACAAGGTTGCTAAGTACTCCACAGTTAGCAACCTTGTTAGTAACGTCTGCAAAACAGACATTTTATAAATTAATTCCATCCATTTTCCATCCAAAAGCATACTGGCATGAGCAGTGAAGTGTTTATGTTTTTCAACCTCCATGCAACGTTTTATCTCTAAGCATATTTATAATGAGGGCTCTCCCACAAACTAGGCTGGTTATTGCCCTTAGGATAGTGGAATCATGTTGCTATAAAATGAGTCATAACTTTCATATTTGCCTCACAGAAATACATTACTAGGGACACCACTTTATGTAGGGCAGGGCTGCCCAACCCTGTTCCTGGAGATCTACCATCCCGTTCGTTTTCATTTCTATCCTAATTTTGCGTACCTGATTCTACTAATTAACAGCTCAGCCCTGGTCCCAATTCACCTCCTAATCACTCCCCCTCTGCTTTTAGTTACGCTTAATTATGAGTCACTTCCGTAAGGGCCACTCACAAGTGAGGGCAGGCATCGAAGCAACAGGGAGCATAAAAAGCAGCATTTGTGTGGGCCACACTTTTGGTCTGCACTGATGAATCGGAATTTACAATGAATTAATTATTATCAATAATAAATCATAGCCACTTAAAAGAATATCATTTAACAGTTGGGTACAGTGAGCTACTTTGAACTGCCATTTTTGCATTACAAATAATGATTACCGTAATTTAGATTGGCGTATTCAGTACACCTTAATCGACGGAATCTGCATCATTTGAGACGGCACTTGTTTTTTGCAAGCAAGTCAATGGTGCGATGACCATGATAACTGTGTTTTGAAAAGGCAAAACATGGCAGTGAAATTGCATTTAAATGTGTTTAGTTCTGCCGTGCTTTAACGACTCTAGTAACGGCATTAAGCAACGCAATGCCTCCTGAATCAGCACTCACTTTTAAGACAGCAATTTTAATTTCCTCATCACAGAGGGAATGTCGAGGGCCAAACAGCCACTACCCTTCACTGAAATTTGGCTCACTCAGTTCGGGGACAACCCTTGTACAAGATGGTGACTCTTGTGAAAGAGCAAAATGAGTGTTTGTCTAGGCGGAGTGATTAGGAGGTGAATTGGGGCCGGGCATAGAAGTGAAATAAAGTGTGCTTTGTTAGGGTTGGAGTAAAAACCTACAGGACAGTAGATCTCCAGGAGCAGGGCTGTGCAGCCCTGATCTGGAGCATGTGACCCAGAGTGATTTCAGCTTGCATTACTATCTAAATCCCCAAGGGGCACTGTTGGCATTGGATTGTCACAATCACCTGACTAATTGTTTGATTAGTGATCAATTGTGACCCTCATAAAAACAATTAATTAATAGCAATGAATACAACAGTTAAAGAGGAATGTGAATAAATGAAAAAAGTCCCAAAAAAGTCTGAGGGACTGAATACTTCAGTGCCCTGCTGCTACGCTGCACAATTAGAGAGTCAGTTTATTAATCCATTCAGGCACAAAAAACATCATCAATCATGGTCTTAAAAAGCCTAAATAACAGAGGGAGCCCTCTGTTCAGTTCCTCCGAATCCCCTGTTCAGTTCCTAATAATTGTGCAGGGCGCAGATGTCTGTCAAAGTCGACAAATCCTAAATTAAGAATGTTGGATTTTTTCCATAAACGTGTAAGGAATGAGAGAATTGGTCTCTGTGGTCACAGATGAGTCAACAGATGGCACAGATAATTATGTTTTGCACTTTTTAATTGTTCTGCAAAGAAAATCAATTGCATTCAATTTAAGTTACTTGTACTAAGCACTGTGTACCCTCATGTGGACATTACAGCTCATTTGCAGATACAATGAAACAATGTCTATTGAACTATGAGGTTGATTTCAAGAATGTAACTGTCTTGGATAATGCGAGGTGCATGTTGAAAGCATACTATGTTTGATGCCAAATACAGTTCATTTAACTTGAACTGCTTACATTGTGGCACTCAAACGTGGCATCTGGAATGCAATATCCCAAAAACTGACAAATTCAATAACGTAGTCAAAAAGATGTCCAAGCAATAAGATGCATTACGCATTTCTTCTAAGAATGGAATAGAGCAAGGTTACGTAAAAAGGTTTTTATGTAAAAACCGTGCAAGACGATATGGGACGGTTGGTATTCTGCCATACTGTGCCATTCCAGTACTTCAGTTTCTACTGTAGATTTGTGGATCTGAAAATGAACATCACACCAAATACTGATAAATAACTGACAAGGGTCGCACACTCATACGATGGTGCGCAGGATTGATCTTTTGCTACTGTAGCACAGGAAGTCTGCAGTGGCAGGGTACAATTGGCATCATCGTGTCAGAGGTAGTGTTGGTTTTAATTGGCCTGGGATCCTTGGGTTATGACAGTAACCTCCCACTCGCACAGCAGGTGCCCACAGGCAACGATGTGCCTCTCCTCGTAACAGCAACTGCTCTTTTCGAGCACTACGTGGTCTGCAGGGTAATAAAGGGGCTGTGGCTTTCCGTCAAGAATGGACCCAGTCCAATACGAGTAGATCTGCAATCTGTCGAATCCCTTGTGCGTCTAATTTTGAAGCCAATTGTTTCCTACAGCTTGAAGGAGCAACTCGAGAAAACGAAGGACTCCATCTACGGCAGGGAGCACCTGGCCAGCCTTCTGGAGAAACAGTTGTCCAGCCTGGAGGGGTCGTTACACATCCTGCAGATGCGACTGGCTAGGTTGCTCACCCAATGACCACGGCTGAGCCAGAGACACAGCTGCAAACAGAGGTTATCCTACAATCTGTATGTTATGCATGGCCACCAAACTGGTAATGGAACCCTATCATCAAAATAAACATGAGGATTCTTTTTAAATGATATGTGCTTACCCCTATAAACTACCCTCTGAATCTCAGGGCTCTGGCTTCCTAACTTGTAATGGCACGTCAGTCTCTAGCCACACAGAGGCTTGTACCTGCGTTTTTGCAATAAAATCTATTTTTATAAGCCTAGATTGCAGAAGTGTTCCATTAAAGGATTTAACTGAGATTTTTTTTTATTGATTTCATTAAAGAACATCAACTATAATGCATTTGTTTACTTCATGCTTGGGTGTGTTTTGAAGAAACATTACAAAGTGTAAATTCAGATCAACACACTTTCATTTGAGAAACTATAGCAATGTTATGAGACCATGAAGACCATTAAAAGTGTTAGATACAATTAAGCTTCTATAAATTAGGCCATGTCATTGGCCAGGACTTAAGTGGTTCGGTCGGTAATGGTGTTGATCGTAAGCTCAAGCTGGGACCTAAAGCCAAGACATTGCAGGTTTGAACCTGCAACGGGTCTTGGTGGTTGTGTCTGGGGTAGGTTAGGTTTAATTTGGCCTGGGTTTCTCAGGTTACGGTAGCATTTGCTTCTCCCAAAAATACACTAGGTCCCAGGCTACCAGCCCTCATCAATGAGAAATACGCTTCCCCTCTCATAAGTGACATCTCCGATCTAAACTCATTCAAAGGCTTCTTTTTAAACAGGCCTATGCTTATCTCAAGAAAAAGTAAATGACAGGCTTGAAAAGAGAACAAGAGCCGTGCACCACAACCCAGTTTATTTCTTGATACAAAACTAAATTTTACAAAAAAATACTATAAAGACATTTGGGGCAAGACTGCTGAAATTCACATCTAGTAAAAATATTTACAGTCCAATACAATTCTTACACTGGACAAAGACAGGATGTCAACATGACTTTTTAGTTGTTGCACGTTCACAGAACCACATGGAAGTAACTGAATTCCGTGATGTCTAATAGAAAATGAAACATTCTGACTGACTAGAAAGTCTAGTCGACTCATATTCCCTGCTTGTGAACTTCTCAGTAGTTAACACACAAACTCATTTTGAACACAGGTGGGAGGGGGCTCAAAGCTATAGAACCGTGAGGTGTGTCCAAACTATCCCTCCTATTGGAATTCATCAAATATTAAAACTGAAAATCCTCCAGACCAAAGTTAAACAATTACTTTCACCTTTAAATTGACCTTGTAAATATTGTTCAGTGTCATTTTCCAATCTTTTTGTTCTTGTGTACAACTTTTTAATGTTTCACATATTAATTTATTTTGCTTATCTTTGGTAATATTTGACTACCGTTACTATAGTCATCTCTTAAATATTTTCTAATTCCTCTGGCAATGTTCATCGATCTTTTCAAGTTGGTCTTTGATTCAGAAAAGCATCTCATTTTCAGTTTTAGATTTTTTTTTTTTTTTTACACAATGACAAATATTGAACAGAAAGCAGATTTAACTTGTACATGTGCTGTAATTTACATACACATGCTGCAGTGAATCAATTATATAACTTATAAAATAATTTTAGTTTAGCGCAACAAAATATGCAAGACTCTTCCACCAATTAAAACTTATTTAAGTTCAAGGAGGGAATTAAAACACACTTCTTTCAATCACCACACATTACACGTCCAAGTCACTCGGATTACTTCATCTCAGTTTCTTGTTATAGGCAGGTGAGCGCAGTTTGGGTTAAACTTCACAAAGATACTCTGGCAACAGCAGTGTGACACACAACTGCCATCATACCCTGGAGTCTATCGGTGTTAGTAACAGTTGTCATCTGTACCTTCAGAACCCCATTGACCAGGAATGTGAAAAATGTTACTCCCTAAAAGTGAGTGGTTGCCTACTTTAAAAAAAAAAAAAAACATTTACCTGAGTGGTTCAATTCCACATTTAGTGCAAAACTGAACTGGTTGCTACATTGTCCTCCATTTTAAGCTCATGTAAATGCGCCGGCAGACTGACTACAGAAACACTCAGGGACTATAGATATGCATTTTGAAGCTGTGAGTTAACAAATTACAGAAAATAAAATGTACACGGAAGTTGATAGGCCCATGGTGAGGGCATTTATGTTCTTTGGCAGCACGTGTGTGACTGGGATCTATCACCTGGGTCATGTTTGGTCATAGAGGCGGTTAGAAATACATTTTTTCCCTTACCACAACGGCACAATGGAACCAAACTTAGTTGACTTTGCCTCCTGCGTTACAATATATTGATTCTGTGGTTGAATCTACCCCTGAAACTGGTTCACTGACCTAGTCAACTGACAAATAAAATGTAATTGACTGAACGAAAAGACCTGTGCAGTCATCAAAGGCATGGCAGAAGAGAACAGGTTACCCTGAGGAGGTCTCACGATTTGTCTAACAGCTGACAAATCCTGTTTAGGAGCTTTCTGGTTGAACTGACATGAAACCTTGGGTTACATTGCATGTGGACCATGAAGACAACTGGAGTGTGGAGGTCCAGGCAAAGCTACAGGACACCCTGTTCTTGCATAGTCTGCATCCTCAGAGCTAATCATCCCCATCTTCTCCCCTCTCCTCTAAGGACCTCAGGTAGTCTCTTGCCAGAATCTTTTTTGGCAAGATATCTGTAAGTACAATAATAGATGAACATAGCGTCAACATTTTTCACCAGTTATGCATTAAATGAATCTCACAATAAAACTCACCATCAATGAAAGACTTTGTGATATTGCTTTTTAGTACTGCTGCATTTTCTTCCTTAACTGCTATTCACTCTCAGTGGCAACACAAAACTCAATAAGCTAACCTTATATTCAACTACAGCAGGTTACCTGGATATGCATTAATGACTGGCCAGCAACTTTTAACGTTAGCCAGTTAGGCACAATAAGTATAGCAACAATTTCTCACACACAAGCCGCGTGCAAAATATACTGTTTGTGAAATTAAGTTGTGGAAGTCGCGGCCTAGGCCAGGCAGCTGATAAAAAAAACAAACAGCGTTAGCTAGCCAGCGTCGCTCATGGCATGCTCGAACACCACTAGCTAACTACGTTAGCCATGCACTTACCAGTGAGAAACTGAAACGTCTCCGTCTCCTCTGCAACATGGGCAAGATCACTATACGCCAAAGTGTTTTTCTCTCTTCCCGCGCCTTTTTTAAAGGAACATTGCGCCAAATGTTGAACAAAAAGTTCCTAGAAAAGACCAATTTAACGTTAAACATTTTTAATAGCTAAGGTTAACTTATCTATTTGCGGCAACGTCCCATTGCCCCAGTTGCCAAGTTAGCCTGCCAGAGCCAAATGATCTTACCGTTGCTTTCGTAGTTAAGAAAAGAGCATCTTGATTAATGCTGGAAACGTCTGGAGAACTCTTCATGATCAATTTTACTCGTGACATAGGAAGAGAAATGTTTTTGCTATTTACTGTATTAGCGTCAACTTTCTCACCCACATTGTTGCCCGACATCTTTCCAAAGACAGACGATTAGCTTGCTGTCTACAACGGAAGCCGACACGACAGTCAATTTTGAATCTTGACTGCAGCGTTGGCAGGGAATTGTAGTTTAATGCTGTCAGCGACCAGCATGACACCTCCCAAATATACATGGAGTTTAGCGGTTTATTAAATTGCTATATGAGAAGAAAAAAAAAAAAAAACTGTACTGGAAGGAATACATTATTTGGCATGGGTCAAATACACAGGTAAGCTAAGGGATGCATATCTGCACAAATACAATTCTCCTACAATTTGAGTGTCTACAATGCAGTTCCCGTAGTCTACTTTCCTGTTCTTTAATATTTTGGCAGGCTATTTGGTGATATTTAGATTGGATTTCAGAGGGAAATGTACAATGACTCAAAACACACACAGGGGCTACAAAAAGAAAATACCAGAACAATTTGTGCCCCCTAAATGGACGTTTAGCCTAACATTCAAACACACGCACACCGTTTTGTTTTCTTTGTGTATATGTTTGCACTTTTGCATTTCACACTTCAGCACAGTACGTTTTAAAAAAATGTTTTCTTTTTATTATTTTACTGTTTTACACAGCAAGTTGTTGTTGATGTTTATTATTTTAACATTATCATTAGGCCTATCAAATAATTATCATTATCATAGCCCCTTCTTTATGTTAATATTTTTGCTTTCACTATCGGTACTAACTCTAAAACTAATCCACCAGAACAATATAAAAGTAGTTTATCGCTATGGGATTTCTCACAAAAAAGAAAACGTTACATAATCCCGTAATGACCGAGGTGGATGCTTATGTTTTCCGAAGACATTTTTTCTTCTGTTTCCTCCCTCATGTTACAAATAGGGCCACACTAGGCTGCTATGTCATGTGCACATTAACGTATTGTTTAGGTATTGCATCTTGGTTTCTAATCAGTGCCTCCCTCTCCCTTTAGTTTATGCCTCCAGTTTAGTCATGGTGGCTCATTAGTTCTTATAAAGTGGCAGATTGACAGCATTATTTTTGGCACGCAGCCCTATTACTTTCAAATCTTGCATAAAATTGTAGTTGTAGTGTTACATTCCCCTAAGCGTCCTGCGTGAAAATATGCGCCTCCCCTTGAAGCGGCTACGAAACAGGAAGTTGTCGCGCACCGCTGTCATTCAAGGAAAGCTTCAAGCTAGCTAGCAAGTTGTTTGTTTGAGAAAATACTTGTGAGTATACAATATGTTACGGCACAACATTGAAACTGACAAGAAGAGTACTGCACAGTAGTTATAAAAAGAAATCATAACGCTTAACGAATTACTTTATTAGCTAGCATGTGAGCTAGTTACCCATTTTACTACAGTAGATGCTAGCCACCTAACAAGCCTGTTGACAGAAACTAGCTAAATAAAGCTGTCTGTGAATGCAACATTTTTACATTTGTATAGATTATTATTATTCGCTAGCTCTGTTAGAGTTAATTAATACTTCTCCGACATGATACATGCATGGAGACAGCTGTCTAGCTCATTGCTGGTTAACGCTAGCCATTCTTAGCTTGCTTGATGTGGTATGGCAGCTGTATTGAACGTTATATTACTGATGTTAGCTAAGTTATGTCAATATAGTAGCTATATTAAGAAAACAAACCTAACCTTTAGCTTCCACGTTCATGTTGTTAATTGTTTTATTCATGAAATTTATTTGCTTTAGCCAGCAAGTTTAGGTAGAAAGTGGGAATGAATGCTAGCTAGCTGTTAGCAGGCTTAGATGAATTACCTAGCACTAGCTAACTGCAACGACCAAATATGCTTCATTGCAAACACGTCTTTTATTTATAGTTAAAGATTACCAAACAAAAATACTTGTGGAGGCAAGCAGATATTGAATCTGGTTCTTATGATAGTTTTTACATCACGGGTTTTCTGTCACCAGTCCCTGTAGTCACATCCTGCCAGATAGAAATGTGCTGGTGTTGGTCAATTGAAGTGATAGTTGCTGGCTAAGTAACCTTGTATGTAAATTACCTGGTCAGTTAGCATTACCATCTTGCTTCATCCCTGGGACTACAGTGTGGTCAGGCTAGATTGTGAGAAAGCTACGTACAAGCAAAGGTTTTGAAAAGCAGGTCATCAAAGAGACTCAAACCAGTTTTTTTTTCCATTCAGTGTTCTGAACATGAAGCTTATTGAATGTGTGTCTCCCTCACTCGCTCAGGCTCAAGCTGCTTGAGAAATGAGTATCCCGGACTACATGCAGTGCGCTGAGGACCACCAGACTGTCCTGGTGGTGGTCCAGCCCGTGGGCATTGTCCCGGAGGACCAGTTCTTCCGCATCTACAAGCGAATCGCCAGCGTCAACCAGGTCAGCATCCGCGACTCCCAGAGGCTCCTGTACATCCGCTACCGGCATCACTACCCCCCGGAGAACAACGAGTGGGGGGACTTCCAGACGCACCGCAAGGTGGTGGGCCTCATCGCCGTGACCACCTGCGGGTCGAGCAAGGAGTGGCCGCAGACGTCGGACCGGTTCCACGGGCAGAAGGAGGTGTTCGGCTCCACGCTGTACGACTCCCGCCTGCTGGTGTTTGGCCTGCAGGGCGAGATCGCCGAGCAGACCCGCACCGACGTGGCCTTCTACCCCAGCTACGACGAGTGCGAGGACGTGGAGAAGAGAGTGGAGGACTTTGTGGAGTCCATCTTCATCGTGCTGGAGTCCAAGAGGCTGGACAGGGCCACAGACAAGTCCGGGGACAAGATCCCCCTGCTCTGTGTCCCCTTCGAAAAGAAGGACTTTGTGGGTCTGGACACGGATAGCAGGTGAGTTTTCTGTTGTTTGACTCCCAGGGGAAGGAATGCACCAAGCATTGTACAATTCCTGGTTCATTCTTTTTCTTGGCCCTGTCAAGTCCATCGCTACATGCAAAATGCCCTTCATGCTGCATTTTAAAAATGTAATTGAGTCTATACCTAATAGCACGTTCAGAATTGTTTAGTTAATGGGTCGTCATTCATTACTTTTGAAGCTCTTACACATGCATGGCATCAAGTGACACAATTTTAAGGGCCTACTTATAAGCTGAAAGTCAAAAACTATATATAGTCTATATTTCTCTAACTGAAGTTTATGAACAACACAATGGCTGTCAGGTCAGAAATAACTGACACATCAATGGAAAAACTGTAGGCTCAGTGTTTCTTTGTTTTATGTCCTACAAGATGCTCATAACATTGTTGCCTTTAAGAAACCTCGCCTGTTTTCTCCTCTATCATTATTTATGCTTATTTCCTTTTGTTGATTTATCTTGCTTTATTTGTCTTTTCTTCTTTTCTTTCACACTGTCCTGTGAGTTTGTTATTGGGTGTGAAAAGGTGAGCTGTAGTCCAGTGCGTCGCCGTAGTGATACCCATCCCAGTCCATCGGCTTCCGCCCCCCTCCCATATGAGAAAGCTCTGTATCAGTGCTCGCCTGTCTTGGTACCGTGCCAAAAGCCAAATGCATCTCTCCTCCTTTGGCTAAGAACAATTAAATTATCAGATATTTACATAAGTGTTCAGGAGGTGTATGTGCTGAGAAGAACACATAAATAGCAATGCTTTTAATGCTTTGCGAATGCATCTTTTTACATGGGCATGTAGCTGAGAGGATGATCTCATCCTCAGCTTTGTAGTTCATACTTTTAAATATGAATTGCTCTGTTTTATTTTCAAAGTTAGGCCTTAGTTCTCCTTGATTAAATGTACACACACACAGACACACACAGATATACATTCCAGACTAAATCTTAACAGGCCTCAGTCCTGGGAATCTTTGTATCATGAAGCTCCCATTTGTAGATTTGCAATTCAAGTTCTTACAAAAATACTTCTGTGCGTTTCCTGCATGGAGATCATTCATTGCTTACTAAGACTGATTTTCAGTTATTTTGCCTTACTGTCCCTCGTGATGAAAATAGGACATTATGCTACTGGTAGGCCAGCACACACAATCTGAGCACAGGATCTGTGATTGAAACATTGCTACCCTGTCCATGACCAGTCCTGTGCTCACAGATGAGGACTGAGGGTCCACTTGGCTGATAGTCGAGTGGAGGAGATGGTGATGGCTTTTGAAAGGCTCTTGGGTACCCCAAGAAGAGGAAGGTTAAGTGTCCTTACTGATACAAAGCGCCGTCATGTTGGCTTTTAGTACCTGGATTTCATACTCAGTGTAATTCATGGGTGATGCTTTGCCATAGCTTAGCTTACCATTATCCAAGTTATCAAAGCATGAATTTGTTATGGAATCCATATACGTTGAAGCCAAAATGGTAAGGTCACCGGGGACCGCTTCTTGGATTGTAGCAAGTTGTCATTTACGCTGTCATTTAAGCCTTTAAGTTTGGGGTACTCTGGGGTTGTGTGAATTATTAGTGCTTAGGAATACATTTGTAGAATTAGTCACAAAAAAGTCCTGAAAGAAGAATCAGTGGTTGAGGTAATTATTTCTCTGTAAACATCTTTGTAACTGCCAGCATGCTCAGCAAAAAATTCAAGGTAAGCATTGCTGTGCCCTGTGCTGTAACAACAAATGACTTTCACCATTTTTTGTACATCATATTGCCTTACATTCATTTTTCAGGCACACTCTAGAGAAATCTAGAGAAAATCATCTGATTGGATCAAAAGTGAGCTTCCCAGCTTGACTTTAGAGTGACCAAGAAAAGTTAATTCAAAAACACTTTTAAAGAAGTAATAAGGTAATAAGTCAGCACATAAAAAAATAAAAAATAAAAAAACTCAGGGTTTTTCCTGGTTGAGACGACGGCACTTTTATTGTGATCATGTGATCAGATTTACCACATCTTGTTATTAATGTGAATTACACTTTTTAATAGCCAGCAATGTTCAGATGATGATTTGGTAATGATTGATGATTTGGTTCAGATTATGGTAATTTAAGAAACGTTTTTGAAAATATTGGACGTGCTTGATTCAAAAATACAAAATATACAGAAACATATCCAAAAATAAACAAGATTTTGGCCACCTGACCCAGCGGAATAGGAAATATTCACAAATCTCAGACCAGACAAACCAGGAAATTGAAATGAAAATTGTAGTGAGCTGCACCAGAATTGCAGTCTGTTGTTTGATCTTGACTGACACGCCCCCAGCAGTGGCTCTCCTCCCACTTCGGCACACGGTGAGTCAGAAAATGACCAAATGGCTCAGGCACGTTAATCCGTGGCGAACATACCACTTTGCCAGTGCAACGACTCGCAACACGCCATGTGCTGGCTGGAAAATAGAGCCCTTAATGTTTTTTCGTGTTGACACAGGTTAGAATTTTGTGGAGATGGCACAAAATTTGATCTAGATGTCAGTTTTTTAGCCAAAGAATAAAACTGACAGTATGAAGGGATTAAAAATAATCTTTTTAGTAAGGCTCTTTTTTACAAGTTATTTTACCTTATTTCAGCTTGCATATTTGTTTGTGTTTGTATTTGCGAACTACACCATTTTGAGTTCAGAATTGCATTTCCCTTACTTTAGGTGGCCGAAGCCCCTGAGTAGTGAGTTTTATTAAGCAGTAATGGTACACAGGTTTCAAATGGGATTATTTTACTCCATTGAAATACTAGGTTTTGTTTTCCGAGCTGAAATAAGGTTGAAAGTGCTGAAATTCTACCCCTTCCTATACCACTTTCAGCCATGTGTGAAAGGTTGTGAACACTACAAGGGATTGTCATTATTTTCATTTATCTTCGGGAGAAACATCCATATAAAAGCCTTATCTAGACCTCAGAGATATCCCAAATGAAGAACATGCTCAAGAATGATACACTTTCATTGTTTAACAAAACTGGCTCGTCAAACAAAAACTCAGATATTCACATATTCCTGTGTGCAGAAATATGTGTACCTTTCAATGTGTGAGACCTCCTTTATGAGCGGTTACTTGAAGCTGTTATCTTGTATAGCCACTGCTCAGTCTTTGGTATCTTCCTTTAGGGATTTTGGCTCACTCCTCCTTACAGAACTCAGAAAGGTTTGAGGGCTGTCTTGCATGGACATTTTGCATGCTTGCATTTATGACCTCTCAAATTCTTTAAAATCTTTGGTTTGTTTGGTTAACTTCATACCCAATTATTTACACACCTGATTCTGCTTTCCTACTTTGATTTAACTAATGCAAGAATAGTTTCACTTATTTTTGTACCCGCACTAATTCTTTTCATTTTTATTTTTCTAGATGCACAGTGCTCTAAACGCGTATGAAATTGGTATATCAATGCTAAATTGAATTTCAGAAAGGCTAATCCTGACTAATTTTCATCATAAAAACTGTACATTTCTACAATGGGTTCACAAACATTCAGGCGTGGCTTTACGATAGTTTACCTTCAGAATGACCATAACCTGGCAGGGGCAACCGCAGCTTTTAGACTGGCGTGTCTGGGCCCTCCTCTCCATGCGGTCCATGGTACCTTACATACGAGCGGCTAATGACACTTAACCTTCCGCGGCACTGATGCCCCGGTAAAGAGTTACAGAGGTCTCGCATGAAAGGCTCTCTTTGTCTCAGTTCACCAGATCGAAGGCCTTCGGTTTATGTCTCCCTCCTTTTCCTCCCTTTGTTTCCAATTCCAATGTTTCCAGGTAGAGAAGAGTTTTTTTTTTGGTAGCTTTGTACTAGGCTGTGCTTGTGCTGTCTCACCCCTGTACTATCCACCTGAGCAGCAGCAAAGACCACGCTGCTGGCACCTTGTGACATAAGCAGTGACGCTAAGGGGAATATATAACCAAAATGTCATGTGATCAAAAATTTTCTCTGCAGAAAAAAACAGAAGGTAAGAGTTTGTCACGTGATGGCCTGACATTTTGTGACTGTATATAACGCTGATGCAGTACTCTTTTTACTCCTTATACCTACATATAGTCTTTTTTGTGAGTATGAAACAGATGCAGGACAATCTTTTTGCAAGTATGAACCTTCACTTTAGCAAGATAAATTGAAGTGATACTCCACCAAAAATGTAATAAAGTAAAATTGAATTTCATGTCATTGAATAGAATTAACAGTAGAGAAAGAGAGCACCAAAAACTCTATCAGAAGAGGTATCCAGAGTGATTTGGATAGACGTAATACATTTGCACGTACTCAAATCATGAAAATTAATTTGGATCTTTGTTCAGAATCTTCTGCTACTAACACTATTTTATGACAGGGGAAGGATCACGTTTTCTGAAATGATGACAAAGGCCAGCCATATATATTTAAAGTTACATTTATCTGGTCCTTATTTGGGGATAATTTCTCTCTGCTCAATTTGCTTGCATGTTGTCTTGCTCTGCTTGACAACTATGGCTTTTTCGGAGAATGTTCAATGAATTGAAACTTTTTTTGTGGAGTATTGCTTTGATTTTACCGTGGCTCACATAAACAGTGATCTGTGGTTAACGACTTGAAATTTTGCCAGCATTCCAGCATTATGAACATCACCCCAAGTTATCATTACGCCATCAACATTCATTGATAAGTTGCTTATATGTCACAACACAAACATTTTTCTCTTTGCTATTCATTTTTTTCCCCAGATTGTTCATTCAACCCCTCCAAGGGGGTCCCCTGATCTCGACAAAAAAAAAATTCATGTTTTTTTTTTTTTTTTTTGGGTAATAAAATCTGCACTCGTGCCGTTGTGTTGAAAAGCGAAAAGCGGAAGTAGCTACGTAGCTAAACTTTTCGGTGGGCGTGACTGAGCGAAACTCGCCCTTTACGCCCCTCCCCTCCCCTCCCCCCCAGGCACTATAAGAAGCGCTGCCAGGGGCGCATGCGGAAGCACGTGGGGGACCTGTGCCTGCAGGCGGGCATGCTGCAGGACGCCCTGGTCCACTACCACATGGCCGTGGAGCTGCTGCGCTCCGTCAATGACTTCCTGTGGCTCGGGGGTAAGTGCTTTGCATTACATTACATTACATTATTGGCATTTAGCAGACTTACATTGCATCCATTTATACCGCTGGATATATACTGAAGCAATGCACGTTAAGTACCTTGCTCAAGGGTACAACGGCAGTGTCCTACCCAGGAATCGAACCTATGAGCTTTCGGCTACAAGCCCAGTTCCTTACCCACTACGCTACGCTGCCTTTGCATGCGGTCTTCAACGGCTGACCCAGGATCAGTTTAGTGAAGTATTAAACCAGGGCCTCTCTATTTGCTAAATGCAATTTATCAGTACAGTGATGGATCTCATGGTCTGGATCCTGACTGCCCCGGTCCCAAGTCCCAGCTGTGATTAGCAGCCTTTTAGCTTCCCCCAGTGAGAAAGGGTTGTAGTTGGAGGCTACTCCTACATTTATTGAGCATGACCAACCCACTCCCCCCACATCCTTACACAAAAACACCAGTTCCCCACATCAGCCTATGTTTGATTCTCGCAATTCTCACATCTGACAAGGATGGACAGTTTAAATTAGAAATGCAGTCCAGCAGCTTGGGCATTGCACCTGGTTTTTCCACTAAACTTGATTTAAAGGTGATTGACAAAGTTGGGGTATTTGGCTGCACACAGAGTATCATAACCTGTAGTAAATGTGAAGAATTTGGAGTTTGGATGTTGTTTCAAAAGAACTAGAGTGATGTCACCACACAAATGGCCTGTTCTGTGCCAATCAGTAGGCTTAAATGACCCTACACAGGAGGGAGCAAAATTATGGTTTCCAGCAGTTGGGAAGGCTGACACCCGAAGAATTTCTGATATTGATCCCATGTTTTAAGTCAGTGTTTCATAACAAAATTATTATGGGTTCTGGTTATAGTGAGGGGCAATGATCCATGTGAAAATATTCTACATTGTGTACTTGCCATAATCCATTATGTGGAAAAACATGAAACTTGGGTCAGAATATGCTCCCACTGTGATGAGCCAGTGCTGTATGGGAACTGACATATAAGCCTGTTTGCCAACATACTGGTACAGAACCGGTTATTTCTTCGTTGTCTATTGGAGAAGAAGCAAGTCAGTAGTTATTTCAGGTGCAAACCAGTTCCTTACAAACAATAAATTGAAAACAACAACAGTCCCCATCCCTCCAGCATTTGAGTTTCACATTGATGAATACATTAAAGCATCCTACAGTGATGTACATTCAGGGAATGACTAATTTTTTGCCATCCATCAGTGAGTAGAAAAGGGCCACAGAACAGTACCTTAATGAGATGTGCCCTTAACAGTTTTCACAGATGATTAAAGGCTTCAGAGTAGCACCTTTAAGGTTGACATGTTGGGTTTGAACTGGGGTCAAACGGTCACCTGCAGGAGAATTCATGGCTAAAGCAGATGTGCGTTTTACTGCTGCACACACAGCCGTGATGTAGTGCGCCGGAGTGGAGCCGGCGGCGCTTCCTCCGGCCTGCTAGGAGTGCTGACAGCCACGTTTCCTGTCTCCAGCTGCTCTGGAGGGCCTGTGCTCTGCCTCGGTGATTTACCACTACCCAGGAGGCACCGGGGGCAAGTCCGGCAGCCGCAAACCCAGCATCTCCCAAGCGGCGGACGTGGGGAAGAGGCACCGCCCAGGTAAAACCCCCCCCCCCCCCCCCCCCCTCCAAATCGTTGCCGGAGTCGCGACTCTGCTTCCCACGGCGGAATGATAGTGTCTCAATGGCCAGGGTACTGTACCGGCTTTGGAATCTGGATTCGTCAGTTGTACGTTCACTCTTGAGTTTGACAGAGCAAGCTCAAGAACGAAACGCTCTGGAGACATGGTACACGGAGGAGAACATTTCAGGTTTTAAACTTTAAACTTGATTAGGCACGACTTGTTTTGCAAACGCCAATAAAATGACTGTTACCGGCAGACATAAAACAAAGTTTTCAGACGGCAAGTATTTATACAATTGGCTGGAGTAAGCTAAAGATGAGGGCTGCATTCAATTAGCGGAGTGCTGCAGAACATTTCAAAGCGGCTGGTGGAGGAGGAGACCGGAACCTCACCTCCGGCGTGCTCTCCGTGAAAGGTTTTATGACTCCGCCTTTTGAATGCTCCCCTGACATTACTATTCACTTCAAAACGTATGAAATATTAATGCGTACTCATTTTTCCTGAATGGCAAACTCTGCTGTTTTGTAGTCTCTAATTTTTTTTTATTTTTACCTACTGTACAAAACCTAGATCTTTCTTTGTGAAAGAAGTTTCAGCATTTGAAAGCCATGATAGTGTGTCCTGCTAAAGCTCTAGCCCCAGTTGCAGCGATGTATCCTGTGGCCTGTAACTGAATCCTGACCACACCTGTAGGTTTGGGGGGAAAGGGGGCAACATGTCACCCCCAATATTTTTATATGAAGCTTGCGAGACTTGATACTTGACTACACGACCGTAGGTGGTCCAGTACTGTTCTCCCCCCAAAGTTGAAATTAATCTCATGCCGACGATCTTGACTGTGCCAGTGCAGTCTGTGGCTAGGAGTCCAGTGAGCTGGCGGCCAACTGGTCGTGGCGTCACATCAACGCACTGCAAACGCACGTCCTGGTTGTAAATACTCAATGTGCGTTCTTATGTTCCTGTGGAGCTAATAATCCTGACACCCCCAGGAGGCGATCCAAGACGGTTGTGAAAGACTGTGTGGAGTAATGCACAGATGGAAGAACACTGCTTCATCCTGTTGTTGCCTGCTATAGCGCCCCTCGTTGCGACGCTTGACGCTCCAGTTCACACTTGCGTTGCGTTAAGAATTTCAGATGACACATTTTAGAACGCAACTACGCACGACGTCAACTTTGCGTAGCTGGAAGCATCAGCCCGTATACGTATGGTATGTTTCCGGCCTAAGTCTTTAGCGCTGTCATCAACCATGAAGGAAGTCGCAGTGGTGGGGATTACTAATACGTTCAGAAAAGCCTCAGAAAAGTCGGTTGAACTACTGGGTAGAAAATGACATGAGGGAAAGAAACGACATGAGAAAGTGAAAAATGTCTCCCAAGAACATTGTGAATGGCGGTAATGAGAATCGCGGTTGCTGTTTGCGGGATGCCCCGGCAGACGAGCTGCTGTTAGCTTAGCTTCCTGGCTTAGCTGCTTCTGCTTCTATGTGCATGGGTTGTCTCTTCAGCCACTTTCCCTTAAGCCACAAACAGTAGCAAGTCAGCAAACCCATATCCACATTTTTCAAGGAGGGAAATGCAGATGAACATTTCATTTTTGCTCATGAAAAACCCCATTCTTTTTCCTTTTTACTGAATTTAATAACTGTCATGAATTATTTTACTTGAATATTTTTATGCATTTTCTTTTTAATGATGACTTGTAGATTTTAGTAGTGGTTTTATCAAAAAATAAAACCCTGGGTAAGTGTTTGATTGGTTGGAATCCTGATTTGTGTTTGGCAGTGCAATCAGTGTTTTATTTGCCCAGCTGAACACAAATTGTTTCCATGCTTATAGATTTTATTCATTTTTACTATGCAATACATTCAAGCTCCTGTGTGTCATGTCTTTACGTGTGTGCTTATGTAAGTTTATGAAATTATAATTCCAAGTTCTTTCTTCTTCTAAGTATTTTTCAGAGAAGAGCCATACATCAGTGGGTTCAAGTGGCTTTCATTTTGATTTCGCCAAATACATGTTGCTGTTAAAAGGCCCCTGTAACAATGAATGGCTCGAATAAAAGTATGTGAGCCAGATAAGCCTGAGACAAAGCTTGAGCACGGTCGTAACAGATGTTGAAGAAATGGATTCCCAGGAAGGCAAGCCTCTAGCTGCCCCCTGGGAGGAAGACAAGGCCCTGTATTACCCAGAGACCCTTTCTGTGGTTTTAAATGTTATAAAAAGAACAAGCTTTGTGTGTGTGTGTGTGTGTACGTGTGTGTGTGTGCGTGTGTGTGTGTTGAGTCTTCCTGCATGTCTAACAGGATCCTGCATGCTGTTTTTGAGGTCCAGCGGCATTGTTTGCGTTTGTCAGGCGTGAAAGAATATTTCCATGCTTCTTGACACAAACTTTGTCTAATTACAAAAACAGCAATTATCCAATTCGGCAAATAAGCTCTTCCAGAATCAGGCGACTCTTAGGGACCGACTGAAAGATTAGTTCATGATGAGACATTTAGTGTACTGCAGAGAACAGTAAGAACAGCACAGTGCGCTGATTTTAACATGCAGCTGTTGAACTAGAAAATAAGTGGCACTTATATAAGGGCCAAAAATCAGCGAATGTTCAGAATTCAGCAAGTCCATTTGATGCCTAAAGGGCAACAAAGTTTGTGTGAACCCGGAGCATAGAAATGGTGGGAACTAATGCCTAAATTAACTGCGCTTTGTGTCATGGAGTGAAACTGCATTCTTTCTCTCTGTCTGTAGGGGCACAGGAAGTTCTCATTGATCCAGGTACTGTATCCATTGGCTCGTAGCTGTAGACATGCCTGTGTTTGTCCATGGCATTGTGTGCTTGTGCTTGTGCTTCGATCCTGCCTCGTGGCTTCTGGTTCAAGTGACCACCTTCCCTACTAGACTGATTACCTGGGCGCTTTTGGTAGCAGCGTGACTCTACAGCAGGGCTGCCCAATCAGGTTCCTGGGCAGATCAGCCGTCCTCGTAGGTTTTCACTCCAACCCTAAGGAGGCACATCTCATTCAACAGCTGGAGATCTCATTGAGCTGCTAATTAGTAGAATCAGGTATGCCATATTAGGGTTGAAATGAAAACCTACAGGACTGCTCTACAGCATCTTTTCTGAATATGAAACGGAGCCCATATTTATAAAGCATCAAGTAGGAGTGCTGATCTAGGGTCAGTTTTCTCTTTTCATCCCAAAATTAGCATGGTTAGGATAAGGACGAGAGAATCCTGAATCTGACCTCCTACTCTGAGGGGCTTTATAAATTGGGACTTTGGGGTTTCTTTCTGTTCTTGTGGAGATGTCCCCTGATAAATGCCCCTCTCTTACCTGGTTCTCTTTGTGATCCCCTTTGAATCCTCGCTGCCATTGAAGTCATCATCTTTAATTGAACTTCTATTTTATCTGCTCCAAATGACATTTTTTAAGTAGTTCTGCTGTGTGTAGTTTCTGTAATGACCAGAAGATGGCATTATTATGACTGAAATATGGTAGAACCTTGCTGCAGCATTGCAGTGATTTATTTGCAAGTGCGCAAGAACCTTTTTGATGGGAAGCACAGGTATACACAAGTTCTCAGTTAATTCAAATGCCAGTTATAAAAACTTTATGGCATACATCTATTGGATGAGTATGTTATATAATTGAGGACCTTTCCATTGTTTTTCCGTAAAATCAGATTTTTGTGTATTGTATTGTATTTTCACCACCCTTTCTAGAAGATATTTCTGCATTTTGTGTATATGGTACATGCTATGTTCCATGTACTCTCACATGTAACGGAATCCCTATCCCATTGGAACTATGCTGGTTTGGAGTCGAGTTTTGGGAATGCCGCTAGCTGCTGTTTATGAAAAAGTTAGCTTCGGGTTCCAAACTTCCCGCGCAGTGCCTGCCTACAGAGGCGGAGCTTATGTTCAAACCCGCCCCCACAGATGACCAGACAGTCAGGTGTTGGTACCGTGCTGAGGGGCACAATATCAGCAGACTATCTGGGAGCTGTTGCTACTGAACCTGCTGCTTTTTCGATTGGAATCCCTGCTTCCTCATACTCTGCTGCCCTGCAGTGCTCGGGAGCTCTGGGCAGGGGGAGTGGCTAGTCACAAGTGTAAAGCCTTCGTCTTCCCTTTCGTTACTAAGTCACGCCCCTTTCCCGCCACCAGGAACCGCCCCCCCCCGGCTCTGAAAGCCAATCATTGGAGTGCTCATTGAACACGGGCAGCCATTTCAGGCAGGTCATGACCGTACAGGCTCCATTGCAACAAAGGCACCTACATTTCAAGAAATTACTCTTGTTATGAATTGCGTTATTCCCTGTATCTGCGAGCCTCAAGCGCGTGTTCTGCCATGAGCAAGATCAGCCGCTGCATACCCCAGCTCCAAAAGCTGCTTTCACAGGATGTCTTCTGACCGCAGAACGGACTGGAGTGTTTTTTTGCTTTTCTACGTGGCTTCTTTACAACAAATGCGAAACTTTTCTAACTGTATCCGCACCCCGGGACACACAGAGTAAATAACTTTTGCAGATAATCACCAATACTTCTAAGCACACAGATAACAACGGGTGATAATGTCTGGATAAAAATGTTATTTTTTTTACGGCCAATAGTTTTTCTTCACAACTGTCCCCTGCTGATTGGTTGAGAAGTGTTCCCGCCAGTACAGCTGCATGGCAGACTGCCTGGATTCTGCCGTGCTGCTTCGAACATCGCCCCCCCTCAGTTTTAGGATCACTGACCTAGTCCTTTGCCTTAATAATAACAAAGATTTTAATATGCAGTGCATTGAAAAAATATTTGTGAAGTATTGCATATTTGTCACACTGAATGGTTTCAGATCTTTAGGCAAAATGTCATATTAGACAAAGCTAACCTGAATCCACGCGAAAAAACATTCAAAAAATTATTTCATTTCTTAAATGGAGAAAGTTATCAAACACCCATATCACCCATCTGCATTGTAGTAGCGATACAGTGTAGTAACTGAGTGGACTCTTGAAAACAGAAGTGGTGTCTGTATTTTTTGCTGAAAGTTGAATAGTGAACAACACAGAGTTTAATGCTCTGGTTTACAAAGATGTCGGCAAACAACAGAGATCTTCTTCAGCCCCCCTGTCTGTGCGACCTTTTATAATGATGCTGGTATGGAAATGTAAAAAACTTATCACAGCAGACTGTATCTTCTAAAAAGATTCAGAACGTGACCTACTGGTGTACGTATGGTGTAAAATCTGACTTTTTTCAGTGTTGTATTTACATTGACATAAAATGTGAAAGCACTGCTTTGCTGTCCTTGGTGCGCTGAAACACAGCGCCTCTGAACGCCGAATCACAGCTTCCCTAACTCGCTGTCCTTGCATGGAAATCGGTGTCTTTCTGCATTTTTCTAGTGACGTATAAAGTGTACATTACTGTGTGACATCTTGGTGTGTGATTGTTTTTTTTTTTGGTTGCGCAATCATATTGCGACTGCCCAGCTTTGGACAGTCTGGTCCCCATTTGTGCGTGCCCAGCCATTTGCATGGAACCTCCAGCGAAGCATGTCGGAAACGGCCAGGGATTACACGTTTACCCGATATCCACCCTGTCCTTGCTCCCCTCCCCTTCTCGCTGAACTGTCTGAAGAGCGTGTTTGGGTCAGGGGTGCGGACCGAGTGCTTTGTCGTTAACGTCCGCTTTGGTCTTTGCGAGTGCAGGCGCCCTCACCGCCAACGGGATCAGCGCTGACACCAGCAGCGAGATCGGCCGTGCCAAGAACTGCCTGAGCCCGGAGGACATCATAGAGAAGTACAAGGAGGCCATCTCCTACTATGGAAAGGTACTGTGTGTGTGTGTGTGTGAGCGCGCACTTTCAAATGAGTGTGTTTCTACTCACCAGTGACATTGGTATTTTTAGAATAAAGTTTTATTTCATTGTAGGGGTGAAGCCATTATACCCCATTATTAAGGTTGTGAATTTTGCTTGCCTGATTTTTCTTCTGTCTGTTCTCTGGTTCTACCACCAGGCGTCAGTGCGCTCAACATAATGGAAGTAATTAAATTAGGCAATCTCGCCAAGTGCATGAGTAATTGGCGTGAAATTGAAATGGAAGCCAATTAAGATTAACCTTAAAACTGCAGATAGGACGACTGCCTGGAATGCTGAAAATTTGGGGCACAGACAAAGATTATAAAATAATAATACTTTCAGGGAGCATGTAGAACAATCTGTCATGGCTGCAGGGCCGGAGGGCTGCTGTGCAGTGAATTTCTCTGGTTTACAGCCGTGGCCAATTATGAATGGCCCTGCGGGTCTCTCAGCTACAGCCATAGCACCCCAGCTTGGTAAGGCTACGATTCTGGAGCGTGGTGCACAGTGCTGTGCTAAGGCATTTTCCCCTATCGGCATACTATTTTTTCAATTCTTATAAACAGTGGCAAAATGATATGCAGCTGTCAATCATCCTGCCCCATATGAGCCCTCACTGAAGCCAAATGGAATTATAAATGGAAACCTCTGACACCTTTGACACCTTGACTTGGATTTTCTTCCATAAATATAGCAGACTGTGGAGCACTGATTAATTCTGGCAGTGGCAAGCTCCACTTGTGTTAGAAACCGTGTATCCAGCGGGGCCAGGGATCCTAGTACTGCAGAAGCTGATGCAACACTGCGGCCCGTGTTGTCAAAGCCTCTCGAGTAGCAGTGCTGATCTGAGATCAGCTTTGCCTTTTAAATTCTGATTGATGACCGAAGATCCTGGATCAGAACTCCTGATCTGAGATACTCTGTGAATATGAGCCTGAGTTTTTTTGTGCTTGTGCAACCAGCTATTGAAGTTCTCCTTTGCTGATACATAATAAGGGGTTTTTGTAGAAATGTGTAAGAGGGCGCTTGGTGTGCGTGTTGGGGGTGGGGGGGTTGACGGGAGGGTCTGGGTGTCCTCCCCCAGAAAATTGTAACATTATGGAAGTTCAGTTCATGCATTTCTATGACTTTTGAAATGTCAAATAACCACCCAAATGCATAATTAGTTGTGTAATAATTTCATCTTATTGTTAATTGACAAAGATAATTTGTTGTTGTTTAAAAATATAGTACTTTCTCAGAAGTGCACACAATACCTCAATAATAGGAATGCCATTGCTTTTTTTGTCAGTAAAATTATTTGTACAAACTTGAAATGTTATCTAATTGCATAGCTGTATTACCGGTAATTGCATAGAATTAACTTGGCTGCCGCCATTTGATTTTTTTGCAGAAAGTCAGATTTTGTTGTCTCCTGTAGTTTGAGGTCACCGACTCTACACATGCGCTGTTTACTTGATGAATACCTCAGAGGTGGCGTGCGATGCTTCGGTCTCTGACAGGGCTGATTCATTCTATTCGTTCAGCTTTCTTACTTAAAAACGAGGTTATCCTCTTCTGAGAAACGATCGTATTTTCACTTGTTTTGTGCTCGTTATGGTTCGTTCATTGTCAAAAGCAGTTAGCAGTTGTTAGCTAGCTCGTTCTGGTTTCTCACTTAATACACCGCGATTTCTCAATCAGTTTGAGAACAATGGGTTGATTTGAAGACACGGAGCCTGGTGATGGATTTTACGCTTGAATGAACGGTGAATTATTATATTACTGGTCATATTAAATCGAAGATTTCGACAAGTGGGCGCTCGGACATATAACAAGACGACGCACCACCCTTGTTACCTCGTTTAGGAAAACGCCGGATAATGAAATATTTGTTGCTCCACACAAAAAGTTAGCAAAATTAATTGGAGTAAATAGCCTACAGCATTGCTGCGGTGGAGTATTTCTGATGCACGCACAGATGTTTCTAATTGGCTGAAATACTTATGTGTTATACCATTTATATTTCTACTGCGTAAAATTAGCTCTGTTGTGAGATCTATTTCCAGCTGTTGAACAACAGCTGACCTCACAACGTGCATATGCCGTCTGTCACACAGTCGACTTGGCTGCCAAATTTACCTTGCTCTGAAACTCTCTCCAGGTCCTGTATGCTTTTGGAGATCAACTGCTGAGGTGTCTTCACAGTAACAGGAGTGGTCACAGAACTCATTTATCCATACAAGGTCAAGATGCTTGGTTAATATTTGCTTGGCTTTAAAGGACTGACCGAGCCCTTTGCTGAAACAAATCTTTTTCAGGTAGTTCTCTTTTTTTCCCAGCGACTTGGTCCAGGCACCTCTAGGTAAACTCCAAAAAACCTATATAATTGGCTCACTGTTCAAGTACAGCCCAAGCTCAAACCAATAGGCCACAATTCTAATGTCTTAATAAGGGGGAGAGGTATCTGTATCTTCTCAGTCCAATTTACAGATAATATTGCTTCCAGTTTGAAGTGAGGCTGTAATTATTGCTAGTTTTTCCCCCCATTTCCTCTGTGCTGCTTTTCATTATTTTCTGTTTGGGATGAAGCTGCAAAGATCTATCCAAGAGTGAGCTCCATAATGCTTGGGACAAAAATATATGCTTTCTTGATTTGGCTCTGTACTCAAGTGCACATTCTCAGCTTTTATTTAAGGGTATTTTTATACACTTTGACTTCACCATGTAAAAATTACAGCACTTTTTATACATAGCACCCTCATTTCTGGGCACCATAATGTTTTGGAAATATTAATGATATGTAAATGAAAGTAGCCCTGTTCAGTACTTTGTCGCATATTCTTTGCATACAATGACTGCTTGAAGTCCGTCCCCCATTTACATCACCAGCTTCTGAGTATCTTCTCTGGTGATGCTCTGTCAGGCTTGTTCCGCAGCCATCTTCAGTTCCTGCTTGTTTCGGGGGCTAGTTGCCTTAAGTTTTCTTTTCAGCATATGAAACACATGTTCACATGGATTCATATCTAGAGAATGACTTAACCAGTCAATAATTTTCCCGATTTTAGCTTTGAAAAACTAATTTGTTGCTTTAGCAGTATGTATGGGATCATTGTCTTGCTGTAGGATGAAGCACCATCCAATGAGTTTGGAGGAATTTTCTGGAACTTGAGCAAATAAGATGCTTCTGTACACTTCAGAATTAATTCTGCTGCTGCTGTCAGCAGTTGCATCATCAGGAGGACAAGTGAGCAAATGTCTCTGGAAGCCATACATACCAAAAAAATTGGCGGGGGGGTGCTTTGAATCTTGGGCAGTTCCTTCGAGCCTCCACACTTTGCTCTTGCTATCACACTGATTCAAGTGAATCTTTGGTCTCATCTGTCCACAGGATCTTTTTCCAGAACTGTGCAGGTACTTCTAAGCCAACTCTAACCTGTCCGGCCTGTTTTTGCGGCTAACTAATGGTTTGCATCTTATAGCCTCTGTAGTTCTGTTCATGAAGTCCACTGTGGATAGTAGTCGCTAACACATCCACACCTGCCACCTGAAGTGTGTTTCTAATCTGTCCAACAGGTGTTTGAGAGTTTTTTTTAATGGTGAGAATTCTTCATAAATTCTTAGAAGTTGTCCTTGGACTACCAGGTCCTTTGCAATTACTGAGCTCACCAGTGCTCTTGTCTTAATGATGTTCCAAACAATTGATTTTGGTGAGCCTAAAGTTTGGCCTATGTCTATGATTGTTTTTTTCTTCTTCTTATATTTCAGCCTCATAATGGCTTCTTTGACTTTAATTAGCACAACTCTGATCCTCATGTTGGCAAACACCAATAACAGACCTCAAAGGAAATTAGCCTAGATTAAAGATGAGATACTGAAAGCTATCTTAAACCTGCACTTAGGAAGCAATTTAACACACCTGACTAATCCGAAACACTTGCGAAGCCTATTGTCCCAAACATCATGGCGCTGTGAATGAAACTATGTATAAAATGTGCTGTAATTTCTAATTGTTGTGCTGTAATTTCTAATCTGATTTCTGTAATGGTGAAACCAAAATCTATACAGATACCCTTTATGAACAGCTGGAAATCTTGCAATTTTACCACGTGAATTGTTTGAATAGAAATCTACAATTGTGGGTTACAGAGCAAAATCAAGTTTAAAAATTACATTCGGCCTTTGTGACACTGCCGATCACAAAATGGGTGAATTGTGAATTTCCTTTTTCCATTACTGCAATATAGACCTGTTGCTGAATGTGTAGCCTGAATTATACGTTTTTTTAAGTGGTGAAGCTCACTTAATAAAGGTCAGTAATAAATAGGTAATAATCCTCAATGTCCTTAAACCATTTTTAATTTGGTTAAATTAAACCTCATTTATTTGGTTCGTGGTCCTTGCTGCAGAATGTTATGACAGTGCACCACCAGGGATTTCAATTGACATTTCAGTCAAGAGTGGTTCTTAACCTCTATGCCCTACTGCATCTCCACTTCAAGTGCTATTTACAAAAGGAACACCTTATTCCCACCCACTAATAAACTGTGATTAGTCATAGCTAGTCATTATTAAATAATCAAGGTAGTGTTCTTGGTCTGCATATGGAAAAAGCGTCGACTCCTATGCCATTTAAATTGGCGTCTTTAAATCATTGTGACCTTTAGCACCAGTAAGCGTCCTGTCCCTTCCGTTACACAGTACATGACAAGGGAGCAACGAATTAGTGAGCGCGAACTGTCGACGGTACACAGAGGGACAAACGGAAGAGCTCGCCGACAGATCCGCGCTTCCAGCGCTGGCCACCGAGGGGCAGCATTTCCTTTCAGTACGAAGCCGTACTGCAATCAGTGAACTGCAAGGAAGCGCTCACGGTAGCATTGTCACTGAGTGCACCGCAGAAAAAAAAAAAATATATATATATATATAAATAAACATAGGTTATAAACAAGTGTGCAAATGCTGAGCTTCAAGGAATCTTTTTGAAGCCTTGTTAATTACACATCTTGGTCTCTGCCGTGCTCGAAATCCAAAATCGTTATTGCCGTTAATGAGATTCCTTTGAGCTTTTGTCTCGTGGCTTTTTAATGTAAAAACCTGTTTGCGTTGCTCGATCCAAATACCGTTGGATTCGGAACTGTGCATAATCAAGACATCCACGAATATCACGCAAGCGCTCATGCAAGCGCAACCGAAATCAGACAGACAGCGGGGTGATAAGGAGGGGAAGAGGGAGGTAGTGCGGAAACACAATAAGCGCAAGTCTTTGCAGCTAATTGCCTGCTTTACATGCCCATCTCCTCCAGCCTTTTTCACCTCTAACCAGTTCACGCCAATTACACCCTTGATACGAGGGCAATTTGATTGTAATCAGATTTAATTAGGGAGATACCGGTACCTGCTACGGTCTCGGGGCCCGGCGCCACCGTTCCGTCGACCGCGCGGATTCCGTTTGGCTCATGCGGCCGCGGCGCGTCGAACAGCCCGCCACTCACGCACCGCATAAAGCCGCATGTATAATACGCCGGCGTTTTGATTGCTTCAGCTGGGCGCGGATGTCGGATAAGCGCGTCAGCGTGTCTCGTTCCTCGCTGACATAATTTCCCACGTCCTTTAAACCGTCGCCTCAGGTCGACAGGCTGAAAGGCTGAGTCTGAGCTCTGCGAATAACTTCCCCCGCTGCAAACTCTGTCCTCCCGTGTCTGCCTGGGCAGTATCGCACGGCCTGGCCTTTTGAACCTTGAATTAAAACTGCCCTTAGGTTGCGGACATCTAGTGAAATGGCTGCATGTTCAGCCGTCTCCTTAAGGAGTAAAATTGCAGGTGTTGCTAATTGAGCTGGGGAGGTGGTGGTAGTAGTAGAGGTTCTGTGGCCTGCGTGCGACACGGAGGGTCACTGTTCTCTTCAGTGCTCAGTAAGCCAGCTCTGTTAGTTGTTCAGTGTCATGCTGAGCTAATGCACTGTTTCTCATTGCAGTTATGCCCCCCGTGGTCTGGAAAAAAAAAATCCTGACTATGCTCATTCTGAGTGGGGCCAACAACTCGTGGGAAATCACATTATGTGTTTTTTTTGGGGGGACAAAAAATATTCTTCGCTAAGGCTCTAACATTGACTCTGTGGGGGCACCAGTGTAGTGCAGTGGTTTGGGGACTGGGCTTGCAGCTTTGAGATTGCAGGTTTGATTCCCAGGCTGGGCACTGCCAGTGTGCCCTTGAGCAACGTCTGTACCCTGATTTGCTGTGGCAAAATATCCTTACTGTTGAAAATTCTCCCCTTGTAATAACTAGGCACAGCAAGGTGTAATTGTATAAGAAATAGGATTTATTTCTGCAAAAAGAGTCCGGCACTTACACACAACACGGTGGACAAGCTCAAGCCCAAGGGGCAGTCCCTACTTCTTATAATCAAAGTGTTTTACTAATCACAGGCATAATTCTACATATGATTAGAACATTGTTAGTACATAAGCATATTGTAAAGTTTTACAAATCAGTGATTGCTTATGTCTAATTGTATAGCATGAATACTGAATAAGCACACATCAACCTCTAACCCTCAATGTTACAAAAAACAAGCTCTAAATCAGAAATAATCATTGAGTCTTTATCTGGCATATGCTTAGAGAGTCTCAATAAGAATGATGTCAGAGACGGTTCCTCCCTGGTATACAGTAGATGGCAGGGGGAAGGATACATTTATACATTTCTAGCTCACCTAGAAATGTATAAAAGAGAGAGAAAGACAACACTCACACACAGACACACATTCATGCAATATTTCTAACTTCTTTTCCTTGGGAAGTTTGGTGCCTGGAGCCAGAGGCCCTGGTGGAAGGTCTGAGAATTTAGCGCAGTACATATTTTTAGGCCTAATAAAGATGTTCTCCACCTTTTGAATGTGTATAAATGGTTGGTAAAAAGCTGTGGAAGTTGCTCATTGTAACGTACAGCCTAAATGTAAGGACTGTGCCGGTGATAACGAGGTCCGGCTCGGGTGAGAAATGTCGGTGAGCGTGGGGGGTCTGACGTTCCTGCGTGTTGCGTTTCCCAGTACAAGAACGCGGGCGTGATCGAGCTGGAGGCCTGCGTGAAGGCGGTCCGGGTGCTGGCCATCCAGAAGCGAGCCATGGAGGCCTCCGAGTTCCTGCAGAACGCCGTCTACATCAACCTGGGCCAGGTAAACCACTTTCCCCTTACAGAGCCGTGTTGGCCCACTCACGGGTACCTCCCCGTGGCTCTGTCCTGTCAGTGACACAGCACTGTACTGTAATGCTTTGTAAAACTGGACTTAACGGCACTCCTCCGTGACCTTCGCTGATTTCGGTCAAGATGCATTGTGATTATGAGGAATGAATATAGAAACCTCTCCTTTAGCGTCTCCTGATCATGTGTTTTGAGGGCCAGTTTGCTACATCAAACATTCTCTGCATTTCCCAATTAGAATGGCTTTCATAGGATGCCTGTGCCTGTCGGTAGCTTACCGTGAAGCTGACACCCCGCATGAGTGCTGGTCATATGAGTCATGCAATGCTCTCATTTTCTGGATCACGAATATCGGTAGGAATCTTCTGGATAGCCGGCAGCACAGGGAGCCAAAAAGCTTTCTTGACCCGTCCAGCCAAACTGGGCTTCAGTCCTCTCTGCCGCTGTTCGAGAATAGCTTCAAATAAGCGGCACGTAAAAGTTGCCCTGCCGTGAGCGTTTGGATGGGGAGAATTTTGCCGCCGGTCGTCTGAAGAGGAAAGGTCCGTATCGGTGGCGGACAAAGTCTGCGATGCATCGAAGGAAGCCTGTAAAGGCTCTGTGGGTTCTGCTCGCCCTGTGTATGAGTTTTCTTGCTCGTTTTATTCTGTGGTGAGCGATATATTTCTCTCAAGAAAACTGTGCAATACTTGGCCTGGGAGGCAGGGGAGGAAGGGTGGGGAGGACCTGTCTCTGGTCTCAGAAAAAAGGGGGAGCCAGACTGCGAGGCAGAGCTCTTCTATTCTGGGCGACTGTGTGTGGGAGTGTTCCTCGGAGGGAGAGAGGCTGGCTCCAGTCACCCGTCTGAAACCCCCCCCCCCCAAAAACCTGATCTGCAAGTGCAGAGATCACGCTTCCATCTGACCATCTTATCCTCCAACCCACACTGAGAGAGATGGGAAAATTTGACCTCTGATTTGATGCTCAGTGTTCTTGTTTTCCTGTTAGCGTTGTTGCGTTGTTATTACTTGAGTCAGTTGTCATTGCACGAAATGGCTCACCAGGCTACGTAGCAGAGGCAGAACATTGGGGTATTCATATCCAGGCTTGGGCCAGTGGTAGACACTTGCACTGTAGGTAGGTATGCACTAATGGCAAGGTGGGCTTATGCTCTTATTCGGGGTGTATTTCCCAGGATGCATTTAGGACCTGGGCATCTTTGTAGGTCCAGTAGGGGTTCCATGGCCAAACTTGATATGCAATGACCATATATAGATTTGGGAAAATGTTTCAAAATATAAAACTTTTTAATTTATTTTAATATAGCCTTTTTTTTAGGTTATGATTAGGGCCACCTGGATGCTTTTGAGCCTGGGTGGGGCTCCATGGAACAGAAATGGTTGAAAACCCCTGATTTAGAATGTTATCTTTATAGCTGGATAGAAGCAGCTTGGGGTAGCCTAAGCATTTTGCTTAAAAGACTGTCGTCTTGCCGGGATTCAAGCCCACTGCCTTCCGGTCAGCCAGATTTCTTGCCGCTCCACACTGCCACCTCTTGCGCCCTGCCAGTGACGTACTTTAATCTCCGCCCTGGCGTCTGGCACGGTAAGACGCGCTTTTCGGTGAAAGCGAGCATCCGTCGCTCAGTCGCGACAGCGCCGCGCCCACGTGCCGCGGGGGCGCGCGGCGGCAGACACGCCTAACGCCAGCGAAACCCGCGGCCCTCTTGACCGGAGACGGTCGGGGTCTCCGCGCTGACCCTTCAGTCTGCTGGTTCTGGGACGAACGCTGAGGTGTCCTCCCCCTGTCGTTTGCACGATGGGACATTCTGTGGTGGGTGTGGCTTTGGGGGTGGGTGGGGGGTCAGACTCAAGCTTGTAAGAACCTGCTGTGCCTTAAGTTCTCTGTCCCTCCTGGAGTAATTAGGGAGAAAGCCAGCTGGAAAACTAGAGGATTGTGGGTAAGGGGAGTAGGCACAATTAGTGCAATTGTGTTTTGGATGTGTTCTGTTTTTTTAAATGTATTTATTATTTATTGAAGTTTTTTTAAATAGCCCTGGCAGGTATCAGCAGGTCCAATCCATTTTTCATTTTCTGAGATCCTAGTGTAGGTGTAATTAAACCTGAATATGCTAATCTCTGCACTTACCTGATCTCGCTTTTAGAAGGTAGGTTTATGAATGCTTTTAAAAAAATGCTTAGGGGGGCTGCTGGATGTTCATCCTGTTAAGGTGCTTTTCTGCGCTTAGAGGTTTTTTAATTTAGTATCACAGTTGCTAATTGCTTTGAGTAAATGTAGAATTCTGCCCCGAGTAAAAAAAAAAAAATTAAAAAAAAAACAACTTGAAAAATAATTAAATACTCCCATATTTCATGCATGGAAATATTAAAATCCTGTCATTTTCAAGCTGGCGGGGAGAGAAACAAAGGCCCATCTGTGGAACTCTCGGGCGAATTCATGTGAATAAAGCGGCAATATTTTGGGTGCGAATCATATTTGAGTCGAGCAACAGTGTAGCGTTTAATTAATGCTAAATTGCTCTTATAAGGGAACGCGTAATTAAAGCCCCATTAGCATAAACGCTGACATCTGAGGAATGGCTTGTCGGTCTTGGCAGCCCGCGGCGTGCGATGCCGTGCGCTGCGAGCGTGGCGTGAGCTCAGGGTGCGTGTGGCGCGTGTCAGAAACGGGCGATGACCGCCATCGCTCTGCCCAGCCGCGGAGAGCTCGCCCGCCCCTCCCTTTCTGGAAGCGGCGACGCGCTGCGCGGCGATGGAAAGATCCCTGCGTCCTCCCGCCTCTCCTATGATCAATAACATTTTTCAGTTCAGTCGTTCCACTTACCGTTTTGCTCTGAATGGTTTTTTTTGGTACTTTCACTGGGGCCATGCAGGAAACCCTGTGAAACTTGTGTGTCTAAAGGGAGCAGTTTACAGGGTTATCTAAAGTAATTCTCATGAAGGATGTGTCACTCTGGACATATCCAATGAAATTATAAGCAGTGAATGAATGTATCTAAATGACTGATATGCCTCTGAGCTTTGTGCTATATTACTCAAAATCTGTGTGATGGCAGCAGACTGTGTTGACTTTCGTACAACAGATTAGCTGAGGATTCTGTGACAAGTGTTTTTCATTCATAATTACCCATAAACACTTAGGCTAAAAGCACATACTGCACTGTTATTATTAGCTTTTTATTGCCTAGTGTACCCATGCCTTATAATGTAACACAATAAAATAACATCATGCAGACGATATTGTGACTTAATTTCAGCTTAAGCTGATGGAGTGGTGTTGCGCAAATGTGCCATTAGAGTTAAAAATGTGCATTATTTCTGTCAGAATTTTGTGTTTTAATAACGCTACTGCTATCTGTGAAAGGCACATTTGGGGCCATGCTATTTTGCAATGATGATAAGAACGGGTTCAGGGACATGCCAGGTAAAAACTTGGGTGAATAAAGCTAGCAGGAATAATACTGAAGAAATGAAACTACTGCTGAGGTGTTCATCAGGGCGATCTTGGCATGATCACATGTGAGGCATAGACAGACACACTTCAGGTGTTGCAGAAGTAATCACTCTTGTGTACTTTTAATGCCTCGATGACATTTTTGCATTAAGAAACTTAGCCCATCTATTAACCAGACATACAGTGTATGTTCCACAGTGATATAAATATGCTGTTTGTGTAAGTATTTGTTAATCAGTGACTCTTAAATGAATTGTTCGTGAGGAAACGGTGATGGGAAATGCATCTGCCTTTCCGTCGGCGTTCCATTTGCGCATCACATGGCGTGTGCTTACCTGCCGCATCGTCACAGGAAGTGTATGTGAGCGCTGTGTTTCCATTCAAAGCCAGAAAACGGGCGCTTAAGTAAAACTGGCGTGTTTTTGCGCCCCCCCCCCAAGCTGTCGGAAGAGGAGAAGATCCAGCGCTACAGCATCCTGTCGGAGCTCTACGACCTGATCGGCTTCCACCGCAAGTCGGCGTTCTTCAAGCGGGTGGCGGCCATGCAGTGCGTGGCCCCCACCATCCCCGAGCCCGGCTGGAGGGCCTGCTACAAGCTCCTGCTGGAGACCCTGCCCGGCTACAGCCTGTCCCTCGACCCCAAGGACTTCTGCAAAGGTAACCCCTTAGACCCTGTCCCTCACACCCTAAAGACTTCTGCAAAGGTAACCCCTTACAGCCTGTCCCTCACACCCTAAAGACTTCTGCAAAGGTAACCCCTTACAGCCTGTCCCTCACACCCTAAAGACTTCTGCAAAGGTAACCCCTTACAGCCTGTCCCTCACACCCTAAAGACTTCTGCAAAGGTAACCCCTTACAGCCTGTCCCTCACACCCTAAAGACTTCTGCAAAGGTAACCCCTTACAGCCTGTCCCTCACACCCTAAAGACTTCTGCAAAGGTAACCCCTTACAGCCTGTCCCTCACACCCTAAAGACTTCTGCAAAGGTAACCCCTTAGACCCTGCCCCTCACACCCTAAAGACTTCTGCAAAGGTAACCCCTTAGACCCTGCCCCTCACACCCTAAAGACTTCTGCAAAGGTAACCCCTTAGACCCTGTCCCTCACACCCTAAAGACTTCTGCAAAGGTAACCCCTTAGACCCTGCCCCTCACACCCTAAAGACTTCTGCAAAGGTAACCCCTTACAGCCTGTCCCTCACACCCTAAAGACTTCTGCAAAGGTAACCCCTTACAGCCTGTCCCTTGAAAACAAGGACTTCTGCAAAGTGGTCTCCAACTCTGGTCCTGGAGAGCTACAGGGTCTGCTGGTTTTCATAGTGACTCTGCACTTCATGAATCAATTAGAGCAGTTGATTACACAGTTAACTCAACTCACCTGGTGTCTTGGGTCTCAATTGGGTGCCGATTTTAAGATGAAAACAAAAACCAGCAGACCCTGTAGCTCTCCAGGACCAGGGTTGGAGACCACTGGTGTGGACAGTAATCTTGGTTGCGATGGAGGTAAACCATTAACTTTGCGCGCACCTGGCAGTCGGCAGGGCTGCCAGATGTCCCGTCGCTAGCTGAAATGACTGAAATGGCTGCCAGTGTGGCTGACATCTCTGAATAAATCAGGCCGAAGTAAAGCTTTAGAATGAAGAGGACCAAAGATTTGCGGAGGTCATGCTTCGCTTTGTTCTGGTATTGACTGTTAGACTACAGTTAAGCTATTGTGAGTTCGGCTGCAGCCTTGTCCTTTTCTAACCTTTGTTTTAAAGGGCTTTTTTTAAAGAGGCATCCTCTTAGAGTGCTATGTGTGCTGAGCACCACTCTTCCTGAAAAAAACTTCAATCAGTCCTAGACTCAGGTTTTACAAATATTCAAAAATCCAGTGCAAGGACTCAGCTGTAAGTGTTTCCATATAGCTGGTACTCAACCTCCTACTTTATGCATCCACTTAACTGTGGGTTTCAAAAACATTTTCCAGGCGACCGCGGCACTTATACAATTTCCCGTATTCGGTTTTTGAGTTTCTGCAACAGGATCCTTGACCCCATAAACCACTTGCACAAATAGAGCTTTTCTGAGGAAGGAAAATGCTTTCGTAGTCAGATTCAAGATTTGTAAGCATGGTCTATGATGTTGCCTTTCCCTTCTCTGTTCTGCTGCAGCAGGTTATTGAGTCAGAGTAATTGTTGTTGTGCAGTGATTCCCCCCCCCCCCCCCAACAAGCAAAACAGTACTGTTGAATATTTACCAAGACGTTTCCCTTTCGCCTTGCTGTTTAGATTGGGTCATGACTTGCACGCTCTGACTCTTTCTGTGTTGTTTGCGCTCAAGTGTTTAAAGACGGGGTATTGCCTGGAGTGTGGAGGGCGGTTCTCCTGCTGCATTGTCAGAAGGAGCTCTTGAAGCCTGCACTGTACAGAGACACACTCGCGCGCAAACACACACACGCGCGCGCACTCACAGGTGCACACAAACACACACGCGCGCACACTCACACGTGCACACAAACACACACACACGCACACAGACGTTTTGGTTGAGTCTTGGGCGACCGTGAGCACAATCAATTGGTCAACAAAAGGAGGTCAGCCCAAACGGTATCCCTGCTATTTAAAAAAATTTGGGCCCTTTATTACATGTTTAACTGCAATCTGAAATCAAGAATTAAAATATGTGTTATGAGTTTGGTTCCTTCGTGTAAATTGTGTGCAAGTGTGCTGAAGTCGTACGTTGGCTTAACCTCTTAAGGAACAAGCCAAATTTTGCCAATCCTTGCCCATTTAGGGGGTACCCTATTTAAAGCTTTATAACTCCAGACGTGAACACCACAGAGACTTGAAAAATGGCTTAAATGAAGCAAGACATTTGTACAATTTACAATACTAACACAGATTAGTTTATATTCATAATTTTGGAAGAAATAAAGTGCCACAAATGCAATTGTTTTGACAAAAAATCCAAAATAAATTTGCACTTTTTAAGTTTGCAATGAAATACTGCGAGATTGAATATATGCAGGAGGTTAAACTATACATGTGCTAGGTCAAAAACGTCTTGACCACAAGTTCATAAAATCTAAGGGTGGATATGTAGAACTACTATAGATGTATGAAGCAAAAACTAAGCAGTGTACCCAGCATCTCCAAATCTATCCAAAATGTCTAAATTATGCATTGCTGTAAATCATAACATATCCATGTATTTCACTACAAATCAACTGTTTTGACTCAAGAAAATCACTGTTGCATAATTTTCAAATGGGAATTACAAGCTTTCAGTCAGTACAGTGGTCTAAAATAGCTAGGTGTCCAGAAACATATCCAGAATCTCTCCAAAATTGAATAAAATGATTTTTGTCCATTATAAAGCATATAAATGAGCCCCTTATGAGGGTTTAAGATGAAACATTGCTATCAGATTAAAAAAATAATGCAAAAACATTGTCACACAATGCGGTACAGTACCTAAATGTGTAATAATTAACTCGTGTGTATTTCTATACTCTGTACTCCCGTATGTTTTCTTGTATGGGGATGAGACAACATGAAAACAATTTTCACCCGTCCACCACGTTTTGGCAATGTTCCAGCTATGACGTCATCACTGTTGCATGCTTCACAAAAACTATTACACTTCCGTCTAACGCTTACATTACAGTGTAAAATATTTACATTATATAACACCACTAACCTATTTAAAGATACTCAATTTCAAAAATAACGTATATAACCGAAATATTTTGAACGGTAATACTTACATAGCAATGATGAAATCTCCTCTATGTTCAGTAGATAGAGACAGAGACGGTATCAATGATATTGTTCTATTCGCTTCTGTTTTGCTCCAGAAAACGATGTCAGCTAGGTCTATCAGCAAACATATGGTTTAGCTATGTTCAGAAGTCCTCAATAATAATAGTATTTTCCAAGAAATTACGAAATATCCTTGAACACGTTTCGTTAGGTGCATCGTATTTGTCTGCTAACAGAGTGATTGCGTAAGTGAATGCTATGGTAAGAATATTTTCTGTTACGCTGACCTATAAAACGCTATTCCAAAAGCAGAATTAGACATGTTATACATCGTTAGAAAGCTTATACTGTCGCCTACCGAATAAATGAATTGTAAATCAAGTCAGACTGTACTAAAAAGGACGACGACGCCGTAAACAACAGGTGTGGTGTTACGCACAGCTATTTTGGAAGATACCCAGGCGTCACAGATGCGCCTATATTTCCCAAACGGATTGTCCAAGACAATATATGACCACGCAGTCTCAAAAGGGACATCTCTACACGTAAAACCAACAGTAAGGTTTTATATTTATTCAATATTTAGTCCCAGATATTGACTGTAGAATGACATGGTATCATTTTTAAAAACTTTTTCTCGTTTATTTCGTTATTCAGTGAGCAGCGTTTTCACTGCTGTATAGGCATATCTTAGTGCTATTGTCGGGTTTATCTTGCTGCTATGACGGAATACGATTTTTTAGTGGTGAAAGAATATTTTTATTAATGCCAGGATAGACAATATTGTCCATTATGTCAAGGGTGGGGGGTGTTTTTTAGATGAGACTGCAGGGAGGGGGTGCGTGTTAAATGAACGACCGGAGCGACAATGGTGGGGCTGCGAAACTCCGTTTTCGGCATAGTTGTCATGTATCGTCTACTAATGAAACTGAAACAACGCGTTTCTGTTTTCATCTCACACGTTGGTTGCAGTAGCACCGAATGTTTGACTTTAGTAATCTAGGCACGCGGGCGTGCCCACCACTAGGGGCAATGCGCTAAGAGGTTAACAGTGCCCTTATTTTGTATAGGAATAATTGCTCTTGCTGCACCTGTGAGCCAGACATCACCTGTCAGCAAGAAATGACTCCCCACCATTGAAAAATCACCTTTCAATAACAATGTGCAACAGTCTCTTTCTTGTTAGACTGTGGACCATATGATAAGACACAATTTCACCAGCATGCAAACAACTGACTAAAAACATGCTTGGGTCACCAACAGCTGATGAGCCTTGGTTCTTATTCATTCAAAATCAGGGACCTAGATATCACTAAGCAACAACTAGTGTCGTGGTAGAAGCAATAGATTTATTTTTCTATATCTGGGAGTTATGTTCTGCACTTAAAAACCTCCCTGCAATCAGTCAGTTTTATTTTTATGTCGCCACTCACCAGTGTCTCAGGGCAATGGACAGTTTAAAATGATCAGCCAAATGTAGCTGAAGCACAGTTCGGTCACCCATGCACATATTGAATAAAAGCACAGTCAAAAAGCAATGTTTTCTAGAGAGTTCCATGATGGGAAACATAGCAAGTGAAGGTCCTGAGTCTTTGCGATTTGAGGCCTGGGCACCGCCAGTAGTCCCCTGCCTTCCAAGCACAAGGACCTGACTGCCACAGCTCTGCAATGCATCAGGGCTCTTTGCCATTGAAGGCCTTATAAGTTGAGACCTTGCAGTACACTATTTAACAGCAGCCATTGCAGCGATTTTGTTAATACGTGTGATGTTTTCAATCTTGCGGGTGTGAGCTAATAGCCTGCCAGCTGTATTTTACACAGACTGCAGTCTATTCAGTTTACCGTCAGGAAGTCCAGCAAACAAAGAACTGCATCATTCCAGTTTAGTCGTAGCGACGGAGTGGACCAACACATCTGTGTCCTCCCTGCTCAGACGCTTGCTCAGTGTAAGTTTCAGAATGTTGCTCAAATGGTTTGAAATGATTTTGAAGCAAGAGCTTGGGGACAAAAATAACACCCAGAATTCAAAATGAGATTGGATTCTCATCCAAATGTATTGAAGTCTTATGTGTGGCTGTTGGATCCAATCAGGAATATTTCTGTTTTTTCAGTGCTGGCTTCTGCCAATTTGTTGTCGTCCGTGTTTTAAATTCAGTAAGGCACTCAGTAAGCACAAATGCTGCCAAGTCACTTTTGGCTGGAAATGATGCATAAACCTGTCTGTCATCGGCACAGAATTTGGACCCCAAAATTATACTTCCTGATGATGTCACCCAGCGGTACGTACACACTGAACAGCACTAGCCCCGATATTGAGCCCTTGAGAACACCATATCCAAGGGCTCTGGTTGATGGCTTTGTATCAGCTAATGGGACAAAACGGGAACGCTTGGAGCGATATGATTCAAGTCACTCGAGGGCCTCCCCGCACAAGCCAACATTGGACTGGTGTCACAGCAGCAGGATATCATAATTAACAGTGTCAAAGCTGCATTGAAGCCGAGGTAGTCATCAGCCCAGCATCTGGCTAACAGAGGACATTGCAGATGTGAAACTGGACAGTCTCAGTGTTAATATCTGGATGAACACCAGAATGAAATTCTCCCGCAGAATTGTTCAGTTGCAGAATTTTCTGATATCTTACTAACAAATGACAGCATGGAGATTGGGTGGTAATTACAGTAATAAATCCATGGAAATGTTAGGCAAGAATGGTACAAGCTAGGGAAAGTTCTTGGCTATAACCATGTACTCCCACCCTGGGTACACATTCTAACTTTGTGTGGTATATCTGTCCCAAGTCCAGTGGTGCCACAGTGGCCTACTTTTATAGTGTGTCCGAGGCTTTTTCTTGTGAATTTAAATAAATAAAATATCCTGTATGTTCAAGGCAATATTTCCCTCCTTGCTTGAATGATTAATCCCCTCAATTGTGCCAGCTTTCATGCCAGTTTAGAGTTTGCTGTTAAATATTGACTTAATAACTCTGTCAGCATTATGTTAGTTGTTTTTTTTTAAATAGTTATGGTTATATAAGCTGTGTTCCTTTCTGGTTGCAAACACCGTGTGTAATATTTGTCAGGTCTAAAATTCCATGTCTATATACTTGATGCTTATCTGGAACAGAAAGAGGACAGCTTGCATATGGTAGATATGCTTATTCACAAGAGACGACTCTTTATGACCTGAAGCCATAAAAGAGAGGCATCCCTTCTCTATCCAGGCTATTATTCCATATTTATAATTTATGCATGGGTGTGTCACTCTGGGGAAAAATAATGAATAAAATATGTATATATTTAAAGACAATATATACATTATATATGTATATATATATATATATATATATATATATATATATATATATATGTTTCTCATTCCAAAACCATTGGCATTATTATGGAGTCTGCCTGCCTTTGCTACTGTAACAGCCTCCACTCTTCGGGGAAGGCTTTCCAGTAGATTTTGAAACATGGCTGCAGGGATTCACTTCCATTCAGCCACAAGAGCATTAGTGAGGTTGGGCACTGATGCTGGACGAAAGGCCTGGCATGCAGTTGGCATACCAATTCATCCCAAAGGTGTTTGACGGGGTAGAGTTCAGGGATTTGTGCAGGCCAGTCAAGTTCCTCCTCACCAAACTTGGCAAACCTTACTTTGTGCACAGGTGCATTGTAATGCTGAAACAGGAAAGGTCCTTCCCAACACTTTCCCCAAAGTTGTAAGTGCACCATTCTCTAGAATGTCATTGTATGCTGTAGAATTAAGATTTCACTTCACTGGAACTAAGGGACCTAGGGCTCCAAATCATGAAAAACAGCCCCAGACCATTATTCCTCCTCCATCAAACCTTACAGTTTGCACTATTCGGACCAGTACAGTCTGCACTATGCATTTCGCCAAACCAAGATTTGTCCGTCAGACTGCCAGATATGAAGCGTGATTCATCACTCCTGCGAATGCATTTTTTCACTGCTGTGGATTCCAATGGCGGTGTGCTTTACACCACTCCAGCTGATGCTTGGCATTGCATGGTGGTGTTAGGCTTGCGTACGGATGCTCAGTCTTTTGGAAATGCAGTGTGTGTATATATACTGTGTATATATTGATATATATATATATATATATATACACACACACACACAAATAAATATGTGTATACAAGCACAGATGCATATTTGTAATGACTTCTTTATGAGTGGTTGTGCATTAATTGCGTTTTTCCAGGTAACTCTCATTCTTGCCATGATGTGTTACGTGGAAAATGCACTTCAGCGCAGGTCTGGATTTGGCCCTGAGTGAAAACCAGTAGTCATTATTCCTTTGCTTTTGAATTATTTGGCTTCAGCTGTAGCTGTTTATATGAATATGTTAAAATGTGTGTACCATTCCCTTGAGTGAATTCAGTGGCTTTCTTTCCTTCCTCATTTGCATATAAATTGAGAGTGGCGGTTAAGACGCTAGAATTGTATAGTGTCTAGAATTTGGCTTACGCGTTTCAGTGTAAATAACTGGTCATTTTTGTGTGTTTAGACTTTGGTTGGTTCTGTAAACCGTGTGGTAATGTTTCAGTTGTAGAAGGATTATGCCCCTTGAATAGAAGTGAAGGTCCTAGTTCCTGCCATGTCATCTATGTAACATTTATAATATTTAATATTGTATGTAACACACAGACACACACACACACATACACTCACCGGCCACTTCATTAGGTGCACCTGTTCAACTGCTCGTTAATGCAGATATCTAATCAGCCAATCACGTGGCAGAAACTCAGTGCATTTAGGAATGTAGACGATCTGCTGAAGTTCAAATCAAGCATCAGAATGGGGAAAAAAGGTGATTTTAAGTGACTTTGAATGTGGCATGGTTGTTAGTGCCAGACGGGCTGGTTTGAGTATTTCTGAAACTGCTGATCTACTGGGATTTTCACGCACAACCATCTCTAGGGTTTACAGAGAATGGTCCGAAAAATAGAAAATAATTCAGTGAGCGGCAGTTCTCTGGGCGAAAATGTCTTGTTGATGGCAGAGGTCAGAAGAGAATGGCCAGACTGGTATGAGCTGATAGAAAGTCAACAGTAACTCAAATAACGACTCGTTACAACCGAGGTATGCAGAAGAGCATCTCTGAATGCACACCACGTCGAACCTTGAAGCAGATGGGCTACAGGAGCAGAAGACCACACGCGGTACTAGCAAGTACCTAATGAAGTGGCCGATGAGTGTATATTACATATGTAGTCTCAAGTTAAGTTGCTGTCGATAGTGGTTTGGTTCATGACTGAATATGTATTATTTAAATATGTAAATAAATGCATGCTTTTAGCATTTAGACTAATTTCTTGTAAGAGATTTTTCATTTGAATTGTTTGGCTCATTAAGGGTTGCTGGAAGGATTCATGCAGCTTGGACATTTTGCACCAGTTCACATCTAAAAATGTGCAGTGAAAAGACAACAACGGAAAATGTGTCGTATGTAAGTGAGCGGTCGAATGTTTGACATAGATATCCCAGTTCAAGCAGTCTATCTCTGGTCTCAACTGAAATAAATTGTTTTCTCTGATGCGGCTGTGCCGATCTTTCTTCAGGATAAAGTGCGTGATCTTCAGAGCCGCCCAGTGATATTTTGTGTGTAAATGTGAAATTGAAAGAAGAGCTGTGGTGATAAAATCACGCTCTCTTCCTCCCCTTCTCATGGCTGCTTCAGTTGTTTAATGGAAAAATCTTTCAGTGACGAAGCTCAGTGTGAAGCTTCCCTCTGAACGTACCGGGATCTGACTTCTTGCTTCTTTGTGGTTTAAAGTATGGGTAATTTTGTCACCCCTCATCATATGTGGCTAGGGCAAGGGGGTGGGGGTGGGGGTGGGGGGAGGTGACTGCGTGTGATCCTTGGACTGCTGATTGCTCTCGGAAGTTAGTCTCTTTCACAGTGTCGCTGTTCCCTGTGGTGTTTCAGCCTAGACCTTGCTGGCCTCTGTGGTTCTCCCTGTAATTATCCCTCATTGTGGCCTTATTAATTTGCCAGTTATCGATAGCTGGGTGACACCATCTTGAACTGCTTGCACGGTTTCACTGCTTAAAGCCCTTTGCGGGGCTGTGGAGAGGGCAGCTCTGGTGTAGGATAGTTAAAGATAATTTCAGGCTAAAGCATTGTTAAAATTTGCATATTGGTTATGTAAAACATATCCCAGTCTCCTGTTTTCCTGTTGTGTAGTATTTAACTTTTCCACAGCTAAACTCGAGTTCTGTAGACGGCGAGACTTCGCACGATGATATTGCCACAGCAGGCACAAAGGAGTTTAACAGGAGAGTGTGTCTTCATCTCGCTACAGCGCCAACTGTAAGTTTCAGATATTGGTTGTAGCCCCTTAAGGACAAGAAATCAGGAGTTTGAATCGCTGCTAATCATCTTTGTGCAATACTCCTACTGAGAGAAGTGAGTCATTTTTCAAGAGGGTATACAGATTTTTTTCTGTGCTAGCAGCCTCAATAGTCCAGAATGCGACAGCGTTGCTTCACAGGGGATTGGGGGCATGGCCACGATCTACTACTTTGCTTTTAGCCCTTTAGCTAAGTACTCCTGGCTAATGTCAATGGCAATGTACCTGACCATGTATGCCACACCCTTTTCACAAATGGAGGTGCTGAATGTAGTTTTGGGTAATGTAGGAAAACGACATACTGGAGCCGATCCAGAAGAGATGGCTCAAAGACATGCTTTTCACAGCATTTAAATATCCATGTTCACTTTCCTACCTGATTCTCCCCATATTAGATCAACTAATGTCCCAATTAGACACTCAGTTGTATGATTAGCCACTTGACTGTGCTGTTGGAATGCATATGGGGATGCCTGGAGAATAAGCATTGAAATACAAGTTTAAATCCACGCAGGTCCTACCAACAGATAACAGTGCTTACGTTTTTTTTCTCCAGAAGCATTTCAGGCAGCTCTCTTTAGTTTGGTTATTTGCTACCGCTTCCGGTATAATTAAAAAGATGAAGAAGAAAAGAAAGGTAATGCACCATATGGTGGGGAAGGTTGTGATTGAATTCAATAATTATTGTTGTGGTATATTGCCCAGCCCTGTTGCTACTACATGTTTACTAGCAGTGTAACTCTAGCCTGGAGTTTCCTTTTAAGGGAAGGAGAAGAGTGGAACCTCACTTGGCCCGGCTAAGTGGAGATGGCAGAAGTTTGAGAAATCGAAAAGGAAATGGGTTTTATTCACCCAGGGGAGCACTCATTCTCACTCCTAAATTTTAGCAGGGGCAAGGTGAGGGATAGTCTGTCAACCGATGGTCTATCGATAGTCCGTCAAACAGTCACAGACGAGTGTCTCTCTAGCTCTCTCTGTCTCTTTATCCCTCCCTCTCTCTCTGTTCATTCCAACTTCTCAGATTGTTCATTTTATTTTTAATTGTGCATTTAGGCAAAGATGGCATGTTCTCCATTCGTTTATTATAAATGTTACATTTCCGGCCTTTGATGACTTGAGTGAAGTACTGAGTAAATGCTGAGGACAAGGCACCCCAGCATTAGATTGAATGTTCCCTGTATAAAGGATATAATGGGCCAAATGCCCAATCATTGGCTTTTGCAAGGATAAAGAAACTGGCCTCTCTGACTAACGAGATGATGTAATGAGTTTGCAGTAGTCAAGGTAACCCCAGCATGTCCCAGACAGTCCAGAATGACCAGGAGAGGTCAAATGGATGCCAAAACTCAATTTAATATGTGTCTCTGTGAATGAATTGTATTTGAGCGATGACAACATGAAAACATGTTCTTTATGAGATTTGAGGGACATTTTCTTTGACCCCTTTTTACTGTATCACTTAACCCATTCCGTGTAGATCTGATGCGCTGCAGTGACCATTCAGTATCTCAGAAATGAAGAACTGGATGCTTAAGGTGAAGCTCTAGATTGAAGGCACTGTTCTGATGTTTATGAAAAATCCCATGCGCTACAAAGGAACGGAAGGAAAGATTGCAACCCAGTAATCGTAGAACCAGGCTAACGGGAACGGCGAGCACATCTCGGTGCTGTTCAACGGAATAGTCTAGCTTACCTGTCAATTTGAGTGCGCAGCTGGGCTATTAAACCATACTTTCGGAGGGGGAAAAAAGGAGAGCGATCAGTATCTGACGTCTTTTACAAGGACTCTGTGTCTTTTCTTGGGCCAGAAGGTGCAGTGCCTTTGATTCAGGCAGTGTGTGACAGGGCGATAGCTCTGCAGTGGCACTGGTGTCATTATCTTGGTGGTGTGCTAATTGGATTGCCAGACACCTTCAGTCCTGCCTGGAAATAACACCATTGAATATATATATAGAGGACGTATATATATATATATATAATTTGATGAGACGAGGAGGGATATATATATATATATATATATATATATATATATATATATATAATATATATATATTCTCTTTTTTGTGTATAGCTGTAGCCCAAATCCGGCCCTCTGGATCCCTCCCAGAGGCTGATAAGGACTCGTTTCATGTTAGATCACAGGAATCAGGTGGAATGGTTCTATTTTTAGAGCGCTTATTGGGCACATTTCAAAAAGCTTAAAAGGGATTTGCATTAATTTGATGAGACGAGGAAGAATGTATTCTCAGCAGCAGAATGGGCGGGGGGGGGGGGGGAGCATCTCAAACCTGAGGAACGTTGTCATGTTATGATTGAAATTGTGAGCTCGCTGAATCCGTTTAGGTCAAGGTGTAGCTTGCAGTACATGCCTAGAATCCAGTGTTCCTGTCATAACTCATGAATGGCTAATTAGCATGTGCTACTACACAAGAGGGAAGCCTTCTGAATTTACTATTCTCTATATATTTTTATGGTTGATGGTTAGATGAGATGTTTAAATGCATACAAAGTTGTAGAAAAACCTCATTGCTTATTGGGGTAGTTGTTATCAAATTGTTTACATGTCATTTGGGAGGCACTTTTAGCCAAAGCAACTTATGAAAGTGCATTTTACATGGTAAACAAACCTACTATCATATATGTGTACCATCACCTGCACACATGTAAGGTACATGCCTCATGACCTGCAATATAAAGGGAGAAAGGGCTTAATGGGAAAGGGTGAGCTTTAGCTGTTTGTGGAAAACAGCCAACGAATCTGCTTTCCTGCGCTATGCATTTCCATTTTTCTTTATGTCCTAATTTGAATGGCCAAACGCATGTAAGGCATGAGGTGTAGGTTGGTTTACAGAAGTGTGCCCCTTATCAGGCCCACAAAGGAGAACAGATTGTGCTTACGGTTCTGACAGGGAGTGGGCAAGGTTTGACAGAGAGACAATGCTATTTCCACAACAGCGCTTTGGCAGTCATTTTGCTGCCTCTGCGGAATTCTCCCGCTCGTACGGAGCTGTAATAGCATTTTGTAAACCTTAGGTTTTCCATATGCATTGTAATTATGTTTGGTGTTGTTGGAAAGCCAATGCTGTGGGGAACACATTTGTGTCATTGATGGTTTGGTACAGCGGCGCTGAATAAAGACATTGGAACACCATTCAAAAGTGAACAGTAGGTAATGCGTGTTAGCTGCGAGTCAGCAGCTAGCTATGCTGCAAAGGTTAACCTGGTTTGATAGGGTGACAGGGATAATGCAGGCAGGGTGATTGATGTTTACTGCTGTTTTGCTGTGATTGCATCTTTCTGTGATGATTCGGGGTTTTTCTTAGATCCTTGGGTGTGTAAGGGAAAAAAGTGGAATGGTTCGAGGAGACGACCGGTCAATACGACCTCCTGCGCGGCGTTCGAGTACAGCATTTTCACTACTCACATTTCACAGTGCACCACGGTGTGCTATTACTGAACACACTGCATAATGAATGGCGTTCACTTTAACCTGGCATTCCTCTCTCACTCTAAACCACTACACACCTAGCGGTTTTAAGGTCCTAACGTACACACAGAACTCCCGTAGTCACTTGCCTGTGGACTAGTGCCATCGCAAGATACACAATTCTTTGCAGTCTACACAAGCCAGAGGCACGTCTGCATGTACCAATATAGACTGAGATCTGTACAGAGCCACATTACTGGTGGAAAGCGGCTGTAGCCCTTGCTTGCAGATCCCTCTATGTATAACTGTTAGCGCGGAAAGGTAAAAGCATTAGTTTTGGAGTCAAATGGCCAAGATAACCTTAAATTGATCCCGTTCCAGTATCAGCAGGTAAGACTACACATGCTCCTTTGCCAGTGAGATACCGCTGCTGCTTGGTGTGTGAGCAGATTCTTACAGAGGCAGCATCCAGTGCCAGTTTGGCCAGGTGCGCGCTAACACAGGCGCGCAGCTAGCCACCGCTTCGTTAAACCTGCTGTCCGTGGCCTGCGGCAGCGCTGTCATCGTCCCCCGGAGGACTGCTTTACTGACGCAAACTGCAGGCGCCCGACCAGCTAGAAGAGTTGCCATCGCATCACCCTGTTGGCTGTCGCTCTGCCTGTCACTCTCCCTCCCTGCGCAATGCTATGGCCAATTATGTGCAACTCGGGCTGTTCCATCGGGGCACTGTGAAGTGCGGCTCCCCCGCGACGAGTTGTAATGGTACGTTCTTCTCCCGGAGAAACCATGTCTCCCCCACCAGCGGCGCACTGCAATTTCAGTATGAAGTGAGCTCAGCGTTCCTCACTATCTAAAAGCTCATAGACTGTTTATGCAAAATCCAGCTGTATTAATAGCCGCCAATCTCTAACGTTTAAATGTTGTATCGACACGTAAATATGATTCATCTGTAACGCGGGAATGTGGAATGTTTTAAGAAACTGCCACTTTTGGATTATAAAACCCTCGGACACCCACTGATCATGATTTTTTATTCTCATTACCAAGTTAGCACCCTTCAAATTTGCGAAACTGCACGTAATAGCCAACTGACTATTTGTACATTCAGCTTGATGGCCAAAATAATTAATAGCCTAAATTGTTTTGCTTGCAGAAAATTACACGTAATTGGGGTACAATTTACCAAAGGAAAAGCCATCACGGGAACATTAAGGGCTTGCTGCAGTCATGGAGAGCAGTTAATATTTCCTGATTTACTAAGTCCAGTTATGCAAAGCACGCACGTTTGCTATCTTTATGTATGGAAAGGCATGTTTTTGTTTTGGCGAGGACAACAAGCAAGCGCTCTCAGTTGAATTAAGTATAAGTTGATGGCACTATTCCATTGCGCAGTGCTTATCTTTCAGATGGCTAAAGGGTCTTCTCAGTAACTCTGTTGGCATACATATTTATGAGATATGAATATGACAGCCTTATATCCAGTCCCCTCTCTCCCTGATGCAATGAGATCACCTGACTGGATTAAAAACATGGCTGTGACGCATACCTTCTGATTTGCGACGAACGTCAGAGGACCCTTCCCATTTTAAAGGGATTTACTGAGCTGCCTTGTGGGGCGGAGTTTATCTAGCTGTCTATTTTGTGCGTAATGCGAACCTTATTACATTTTTTTCTGTGGTCTTAACGTTTCCACGTTAAAGTCTGAATCGTGTGCTCAAAATAAACGTCAGTGAAATCAGTGGAGTCCTACACGGGCCTTCTAGTTACAGCACATTATGAAATGTATGCACTGTATGAAACATAACGTGTGGCTGGCTAATGCTGACGCACTGTGCGACTGGTTCGTAAATCTTGTGCAGTTGTATTTTAGCCTTAGCGTCGTAACTCCCCAGCAGTAATAAAGTATGTCTGGCACTCCACTTTTTAATATTTTGAAAAGTCTTCATTTTTCAGCTGCAATTTGTCACAATATAATAAAATTAATATTAATAGTAAACATTCCTACATTATAGGAAATTGCGTGGCTCTTATTTTCCCCCTCTGGTGTTTGTCTGAAATTTATCGATGCAGGATGCCGAGTGTTCAGTGCCGGAGACTTTTCCCTCCGCTGTGTGAAAAATGTTGAGGCAGTGCTATATTTAGACGAATAGGACCGGGCGAACACACATTTGACAGAGGGGCTGGCGAGTCACACGGATCTGACTGGAATGAATTGAAGATTTTTTTTTTCTTTCCTGCGCAGGCAGTGGAGAAAAAAAATCAGGAGAATGACATCATGCTCACAGAGCCCTGACACCTCCAGACTCCAGGGGCTTTCAGGCAGGAAGCAGAGATCTTCAATTTGAAAGAAAACAAATGAGTGCTCATAACTTAGCGCACCTGTGATGGGTTTGACACACGCTGCACATTTCATACCCCGAATCTCGGTGGTGGGAGAGAGACTGTCTGCAGGGTAAACAGTCTTCAAAAAGAAATAGCTGAACTAAAGCGGTATGTCTGCCACTGTGACAGACAGCATTAATTTGTGTCCTTCGGAGTGCCAAATATTTTGGACATAGTGTTAAAGAGAAATACGGGTTCCTTGCTGATTTACTAGTGCAGTGGAAAGCACTGTCACCTCGCAGCTAGAAGGCCTTTCTGTGTGGAGTTTGCGTGTTCTCCCCATGTCCGTGTGGGTTTCTTTCGGGGCCTCCGGTTTCCTCCCACGGTCCAGAGAAATGCTGGTTTAGGGCATTAATGACATTCTTCTTCTAATAAATAAAGGTTAAATAAATAAGTTTGCGTGCATGTCAGGTGGGTGGGCATTGCGGGTTAGCTTCAGGCTAAACTCCCTGTCCCTCTTTTCCTCTCTCTCTCTTTCAGGTACCCACCGCGGCTGGGCAGCGGTGCAGATGCGGCTTCTTCACGAGCTGGTGTACGCCTCGCGGCGCATGGGCAACCCGGGGCTGTCCGTCCGCCACCTGTCCTTCCTGCTGCAGACCATGCTGGACTTCCTGTCCGATCAAGGTCAGCCTCGTCCCTTCCTCCCGCCGTTTCCCTTCTCCCTCTGGCGTAGGGCTGGCCAACGTCCGCGGGAGGACGTTCCGGATTACGAAGGGGAAAAAAAACGCCACCGTGGTGCTTTTGAGTCTGTGCATACAGGACAAGCGATAACCACACGGTCCAAACCGCTGTAGCAGTGCTAAATTCAGAAATGAATGGATTTGGGAGCCTAAATCCAGGCAGCCGCAAACTCTACAGAGCAAAGGGTCACATTCATAACTGAATTACTAGGGGAAATGGTATTGTGTGGTGGCACCATCCACTTACCCCCCTCTCAGAGGCACACCGTGAACCACTGTTGCCTTGTCTGTTTGCTGTAGTTCATTACCCCTTTAGTGATACGGTGTGCTTTCGGCTTAGTGTAAACCCCTTGAAATTATGTATCGTTTTTGAGAATGTCATTGAGGTTTATGATCGCTATTTCTTTCTGTTTACGTGACTATACACATGGCTTTATGGTATCCTGGGCCTGGGATTTAACAATTCATCAGCTAGAAAGTTCAGGTTTGCATGCACCTCAATCCTAACTGGAGTTTATGTCAGTTAAATAAATCGCATTCCATTATGGGCACAGAGAGGGAGAGAACAGATTTACTAAGGTTGGGAGGTCCAACTGGGCAGCTGTAACAGTTCTGGACTTCTGGAAGGACTTGATGGATTCTGACTCGGGAGCGAGTCACACCCAGATATTGTCTCCCTCATTCTCATCTTGAGCTAACATGGCATTCAGTAGCACACATACACCAACGCAGTAGAATGCCTTACCCATGCCTTATACCGTACATTTCCTTTAAATACAATCTGGTTTTCAGCATGTCACCTTTACATTACATTACAGGCATTTAGCAGACGCTCTTATCCAGAGCGACGTACAAGTGCATTAGTTCAAGGTGCAGAGGTGCAAAAGAAACACACTAGAGTGAAGTAAAGATCGTAGTGCCAGAAGTGACCACATAGATCAGGACTCCAACCCTGTAGAGTAACCTGTTCAGCAAACAACAATCCTGCCAAAAATGTGGAATCACATTTGCCTAATCAGACAAAAACAAAAACAATCCTGCCAAATAAAAACTAACGTAATCGTATTAGCCTAACTAGGTACATTGAGCTAAACTATAGGCTGTGGGGGGGGGGGGGGGGGGGGGGGTGGGGAGAGGTGCAGCCTGAAGAGATGAGTCTTTAGTCTGCTTTTGAAGGTTTATACCTTTATACTTGCAAACCATTAGCCATTGACTTTAATATAAAACTCATTGCACAGCAGGACTCCCAAATGGAGTGGCATGCTCAGCATTGGATTCTGGACTGTGGAGCACATCACTGCACCAAACATTACAGTAATTTAACTGAATGCTCCCAAGAGGGTCTTAGTATTCATTTTTGAACTGCGTTCCCACTCAGTTTACAAGATGCTAATTGTCAGCTTTTATGGACAGTTATCGTTTTTAGCAACACCTCTGTTTGCTAACCATTAGCAGCTGAGTTATTGTCCAATAATCATTTGTATGTATGTTGCCTCTGGGCTTGTGAGCGGTAAGCTGTTGACTGAACGCACAGTAATCACCGGTCCCCTTCACAGGTACAGTATTTATTTCCTGTGGGCTGTGCTTACGCATTTCAGAATGTCACGGAATTCCTTGCACAGAATGTGGCTGGTGGTTTCCTTATTTGGTAGTTCCTTCGTATGCTGCTGTTCAGAGAAAAATAATTTGTTTTACCGGTTGTTTTTTTCCCCTAAATGAATATGTGAAAATGAATGAATGAATATGCAGCTATTCACATTCAGTTATTTTAGGTAGGTGCCAGCCTGAAATAAATCTGCAATAACATGCAACTTTTTAAAGTTCATCTCAGTATCAAGGAACTGTGTTTTGGCCTCCAATGACTTCCTGTTTCAGTGGGGTATAAATATGAGGTATCAGGCGTAAAATCCATATGTCATCCATCATCGTGGGGAAAGGCAAAGTACTCTCCGGACTAACGAAACAGTGTTGTTGACTTTCAAAAGTCAGGATAGTAACAAACAAATGAATGAAAAACTGAAATAAAGTTATTATTATTATTATTATTATTATTATGATTATTTATTAAGTTCCCCACACACAGTGAGGCATATGGCTTGGGCAGCAAAAATAAATTCTGGGACCACAGTGGGATCAACAACACTTGGTTGCCCCTTTGGGACACAAAGTCTCCACGGACACCATCAGTTGTCACCTTCATGCCAGTCGGCTTTTTGAAAGGGTTTCAGGAAGGGAGAAAAAAAAAAAACCTCTTTTTAGAGCAATCAACAAAGTGTCTGTTCGTTTAACAGCTTCGGAATTTTAGTTTGAAATGGGTGTTCTGGTCGTACAAGGTCAGAATGAACCTTTTTGAACATGCACATCTGCGGTGGGCTTGGCATCTGAAAAAGCATTCTAAAGTTTGAAAAGGACGTCATACCTGTGGTGAAATATGATAGTGGATCTTTGATGTTGGGTTGTTTTGCATCTAATGATTCTGGGGCCCAAGTACCCAGACATTTTGGTCAAAAACCTATTTCACTTTTCATTTCCTGTTTCATTTGCCAGGAAACTCAGACCATCAGCAAGACAATAATCCCACAAACACCTCAGAATCAACCGAGGAATGCCCCAAAACGACTCCTTTTGCATTGGCCAAACAAAAGTTTGACAGGCTTCAAGTCTTGAGACTGAGATGCAGAAGACTGTCTCAGTCTCCAGACTTGAAGCCTGTCAAAATTTTGTGATTTAAATTGAGGATAGCAGCCCACAATAGCAGACTGAAGGATCTGAAGGATCTTGAAAGATTCTGTATGGAAGAATTGTCAAAGATCTCATAAAGCACTACAGTAGATGACTCAGTCGTATCATCCCCACAAAAGGAGGACACAAAGCACTAAAAATGTCCTTTTGCAACAAACATTATTGATTTTTTGGGAAATAATTGGATAATTTGATATGTCTTTTTTGTTGATTCCATTAGATCATTGAGTAGACCATTTTCTGTGTTCCTCAGTGAATATATTTTTTTATTTTACTTTTTTTTTTGTCTTTGTCAAATGGTTTGAATAAATCTGGAAAGGATTATATGTTTTAATTTATTGTTCCAAGGGCAGTACACAGTCAATGTCCAGTTCCATGACTAGTACGGATAAAAGAAATGCAGAGTCAATGGTCACTTGACTGTGTGGAGTCCTTAAGCAAGCAAACCGGCAAAACTTCTGATCCTCCTCAGGATCACTGGTAACATAAGACTGTGCCACAGTGATGCCCATTGAATAAATGCATTGTATTCGTAATGTTTGTTTCTCATGTTGTGAATGAGCAGAGAGTGTGAGAGTTGTGAAGAAGAGAGTGAAGATTTTTTTTAGCTGGCTCATTTTTTTTATTTTTTATTTTATTTAACCTTTATTTAACCAGGTTAGTCTCATTGAGATTTGAAATCTCTTTTTCAAGAGAGACCTGGCCAAGAAAGCAGCAGTTTATATTTGGATACAGCTTATTTTTATCCCCCCCCCCCCCCCCCCCCCCCCAAACTCCCAAATTTGGGATCTTTTGAGATAATAATGAAACACCTGTTTACAACACATGCTGCGAAGTGTGCATTAGCCAGCTGACTGAGAGTGTGTTGCCATGGGGACAAAGTACATGAGAACTAGTTTTATTTCAGTCAATTGCAAGGTAATATTGTTAGAAATGGAATTAACTGTGAAATACTAGTTTTTGACACCTATAACATCAATGTAGCTTGCTTAGTTTATATGTATATTCAGTAAATAATTCCATATAATCTGTATTGATCATGGAAACCCCCCCCCCCCCCCGAATTCTTCCTGAATTTTGTGCTACCGCAGGGAGTCAACTTTGACAGCAGACGGAATGTAGATGCAGCGTGTGTCCTCCAGATGTTAATGTGCTCTCTCTACCGGCAGCTCTGGCTCGGCGATGGTGCCCGGGCTTTTTTTCGATTTAGGTACTCACCCGTGCAGTCCTTTAACCGCCTTGGCGATGACATAATGGAGGCACATGTAATCCTCTGCTGGAGAGAGCGCTAACACCATGCGCTAACGCCATGAAATATTCATCGCCGCTTGCTGGAGCCGCTCGTGGCCGGGCTGCGGGAACGAGGGGCGCGGTTCACCCGCGGTTGAACCGTTAACGTGAAACGACGGCTCGCTCGTACCCCAGAGATGCGCGTCAGGTACTTCAAGCGCCGTTATATTGGAAAACGTAGGACTGGGCGGCGTCTGACACTCCTGTCTGAAATGTCTTTCGGGGGAACGTGAAAGACAAGCATCCGCGTTAGTTTAACTTTTTGTGTACCTGATGCGGCGTAGGCCCTCGGGCTTGGTCATTGCATTTACGAGCCTGTCGACGGTTTCTTCCTTCTGCGCGGCGCTGTCGTCTTTAGTGTCGGAGGTTCCTTTGCTTCCCGCCTCATGATCATTCACAGTCTTTTCCCCGCCAGCATGGTGCGTGTTGTATAACAGGCATTCCAGCAGAGCGGTTACGCGGCACTGCTTCTGTGTTGCGTTCTCCGCACTGCCCCGCCCTGTATTTCTGTGTGCTTGTGTGGAGCTGGCCCCCGTGAGGTGGTGTTGAGGCTGTGCAGTGGTCCCTTTGACCTCCATTAGAATACAGAGTGGTGGAGACTTTTAGGACAGTCCCTTAGGACCAGTTGAGGCTGTGCAGTGGTCCCTTTGACCTCCATTAGAATACAGAGTGGTGGAGACTTTTAGGACAGTCCCTTAGGACCAGTTGAGGCTGTGCAGTGGTCCCTTTGACCTCCATTTGAATACAGAGTGGTGGAGACTTTTAGGACAGTCCCTTAGCTGCAGAAGTAACCTCGGGCTCTCGCTTTAGCCCTTCTGGAGGGATATATCCCAGCTCTCATGGTTATTCTGTGCCCCTCTTAAGTTTTATCATTCAGTTATGTGCTCGTTTCGAGTGCCACTGACTCATTGCACACAAAGCCTAGTGCAGCTTAACAGTAAACTGCAGGGAATCCTCCATTCCCCAGGCAAGATTGCTTGCTTCTGTCCTGCATAGTTCATAACTTTTGTCCACTAAGTGAGTAGCATATATATCTTCACCATTTTGATTGTATTTACTGGAAAACATTACCCACCCAAAGTGAGAGTGTCTATTTAACAGACAACTCAAGATGGTCTGGAAATGCATACAAGGTCTGAAGCAGTTTAACGTGTGCAGTGCCTTTTGCCTCTTACAAATATACTTGCACAGAATATTTAACCTTGGTGTCCATTAATGGGCAGTGTATGTCAGGATGACATGCAATAGCCATTTTAGGCCAGAGCACCAGTGACATGAATTATAGGTGAAGAGACTAAGGCTGGCCATTTTATGTTTCCATGACTGAAAGCTGTGCTTTAATGGGCTACTGAAATTTTAAAACATAACCTGTGTGTATAAGTTGTGAACTGTTTGTCATCATACCCTAAGAAGACAAGCTCAATTTAAGTTGTTAGTGGAGTGATCATCTTCAGCCAATGGTTAAGCATTTCTTTCCATCCCAATGGTTGGAGTATCTTGGTGATTGAGTATCATGGTGATTACCTATATATTTCGGCCTCCTCAATCACCAGATCATACCCCTTCACACATTTAAGAAATGTTCTGGAATGGTACCTTAAGATGGGCCTTTAAGAATTTCTTGTAGAAGAGAGACATTGTATTCCTCCTTCAACATTCCAGGCAGTAGTATGCTGGGAATACTCAAATGTGGGAATGCTCAAAGCTCAGTAGTATTAATGGTTTTCCCTTCTGCCTGATAGACCACAGTCCAGTAATGTCACTGATTGGCCGGAGGTCACACTCACATGGTGTGTCAGGTTTATATCAGTCCCTGATTGGAGGAGAGGAATGAAAACCAGCGGTGCTACTGGCCCAGATGGCCAGATTTGAGGATCCCTGCCGTATGCTGCGATACACGCAGGGAGTACTGGCCACACATGGTTGCCCAACACCCTATTAACTGACTTCACATTAGTGTGTCTGTTTTTGTTCACTAACTGTAGCTCCCCATTAATATCGCCTACCCTTCAGTGCACAGACGGTAGGTAGTAAAGTCTCATAGATTGTGTCAGTGTTTCAGAGCTGACTGGGTAAAACTAAAAGTTCCAGCCATTTCAATTTGTTAATGTACTGACTCAAATGAGCTCTTTCAGGTTATTAAATAGATGGCTATTTGAAATGCACAATTAGCCGCTGATAACCGCTTTGCTTTTATCTTTTGTCAGTTATAAACAGGCTCACTCTGCTCGGTATGAACAAGACGCATCAGGTTAAACATGCTCTGGGAGATGCTGAGGGGCTAAGGGCAGAAATTCATTTGCTGTTACATAAAGCTAATGTACTACTAATTGGCTAATTTTCATATCACCGATTCATTACTCGGAAATGGTTTCGAGCAGTTCACACTATTTCAGCAGTTATTTGGTTACGGTTATTAGCCAAACCGAAAATATGTTGTCGGAAGGCTATGGAACATTAAACGCGGCCTCAGAGCTGGAGCGGAATGGAACCGGGCTTCAGTAATGCCCCGAAAGTTTTTCCGCTGGCCTCAGGCAACCCCTCCAGGCCGCCTCCTTCCCGAAGGCGTGGAGAAGCCCGGCCCATCTCCCGCCCTCGGCCCGTATTACTCATGCCGCGGCGCTCGCTTCCGCGCGGCCGCTATTATCCATTGTGTCCCGCCGTACCGCCGACTCGCGCGCAACCTTGAGAGATTTATCGGCGTGTCTCGCCGGGCTCGAGCGGCGGGATGATTTACGGCCTCGTCAGGCCGGCGCGAGCGCGCAACTCCTAGCCCGGATAATGCTAATGCTACAGGAACTTATTTGTTTAAAAAAAATCCATTCTAAAGCAACTTGGGAAGGATTTGTTGACTGGGTGTGTACTGTACATTACTCTGTCAGTAAACACCCACGGCCTGGTCTGAGTGTTTACCATTCTAGAAAGGCGTTCCAGGCCGGCTGTTCCTTTTGCAAGACAGACTGTAACGGAGGTAAAAAATGACCCAAAAGTTCACTTGCAAACCAAGTTTATGAGAAGAATCTCAAGTCGCGCGCAGCGTGAGAGAGAAGGTTCAGCATCCCCGTCTGCTGGAAGTGGTACTCCGGAACGTCACCTCTGAGCTCTGTGGTCAAGATGGAGGCTGCTCGTTAGTGCTTTTTAATGTCACTTGCCGGAAAAGGCGGAGCTTTCAATCTGGGCGAGGCTCTAGTTCAAAAGACCGTCTGGGGCCGCACCTTTGAAGCCTCGGCCGTGGCATTAAAACGCGGCTCAAATGTTTTATTTAAGTCAGCCTTTGCCGCGCCCGTGAGCTTAATTTGGGTTCAGTGCCGCCTCGGGTCACGGGAAGGTGACCGCGCGGCCTAATTGGTGCCGAGCCGCTCTCCTTGTCCTTGTGTGGGGGAAGGGACCGGTTTAGGCGGTGTAGGCCTCAGGAGCCGCCGATTGGCTAAATCCTGAAAGTAAGGACCACACGGCACTTCTCTCCTTTTCCAAAGACAGGCTCATTTAGTTCCTCATGACATTCAAATGAGTCCAGTTAGGACATTCTGTCTCGTGTCAAGGGCACATTGAGTCTCATTTGGCACCTGCATCCTGCAGTTCTAGATCTTTCCGTATTAACCTAAAGTTGCAGTTTTAATCTTATTTTGTTGGTGCTCTCTGGTTGGGAGGAGATGAGACATCACCACAGCACACTATTCTGCGCAGTCTAAATGAGATTAGTATCCAATCTGGCATTTATCAGCCTCAGCTCTCTGCTCATGAGTGTCTGGTCACAGCAAGCTTTAGATTTTTTTCTTTTTCTATTTTTAGTTTTAGTGAAAATTTTGTGGAAGAAATTCTGAGATTGAGACATTCTTTGTCACTATTACTGTCCCAGAGTTTGCAAAGAAAAGAAGAGAAACTAAAGACTAAGAGGATTAATCTAATTGTATGCAGGATACCAGAAGAGGGAGATAAAAATAGATCTCTTTTTCACTGAAAAATCTGTCTGCTAATTAAAGCTGTTGGACATAGTGTAGGCTGGTTTTCTCGAGCTGTAGAGGTACTGTATGAGTCTCTAGTGTTCTTTTAGATGCTGATTACATGGTGGAGCACTCATGAAATGATACTTTGTTAAAGTTCGTCGAAACACCTTTGAGACTGAAAATCGTGACAGGTACTGTTATTTGGTAGCTTATTTGTTCTTTTGTCCTTGTTGCATGTGCACAGCTAGATATTCTCATATTCTGTTTACCCAAATACATCACATCAAATATCTGAAAACGTTTTTGGTCACGAATCAATTCCAGTATGAGCCAAAGAAACCTCCTCAGAGTCTCCTGACTCTGCTGGGCTCTGAGTAGCACCATGAAAATATATTAATTATTAACGAAGCTTAGTTAGAAAGGGCACAAATTAATAGGCTAGCTCCATGTAGGACCAACACGGTCATATGGTGCTAGCATACATTTCTTCCAAGAACCTGGCAAAGAATGTAAAAAAGACATTTAAGTGCACACGCACAGTTAAATGCAGAAGTACTGGGACAGTGATATCATTTTTGTTGTTTTGGTTCTGTACGCCAGGACATTGGATTTGAAATTAGACTGCAGACTGTCAGCTTTTATTTGAGGGCATTTACATGCGTATCCAGTAATCCATGTAGGAATTACAGCCCTTTTTATGCATAGCCCATTTTAGGGGAGCAAAAGTAAGTGGATAATTTAACATAATCTGAAATAAACATCACCAGATGCTGAGTGTGTTCCCCGGCGAGGCTCGGCGAGGCCTGTGCTGCAGTCATCTTCAGCTCCTGTTTGTTTCTTGCCATCAGTCTTATCTTCAGCGAGAGAAAGCCATGTTGCATTCTGTGGATGCTCTTCTGGGATCTTGTGTGACGTCCTGGATGAGTTGTCGCTGCGCCCTTGGAGAAATTTTGGCAGGTCGGGGGAATTTTCTGGGGAATATACACCACTGTTCCAAGCATTCTCCATTTGGAGATTATGGCTCGGCCTGTCGTTTGGTGGAGTCCCGGAGCCTCAGAAATGGCTTTGTAACCCTTTCCTGACTGATTTATTTAAACTGTTTTCCCTCATGTTTTCTGGAATCAATTACATTTGGTTAATTGCTTGATTGAGTAACTAAGGGGGCACTTACTTTTTCACATGTGTGATGTGGGTGTTTGATAACAAAAACATTTTGTCCAAAGATCTGAAACCACAGAGTATGCAATAATATAGGAAAACAGGGAGAGGGCAAATAATTTTTCACAGCACTGTATTAAAAGTGTTGTAATTCCTATACGGTTCATGCAGTGTGCACCCTCAAATTAAAGTAGGCAATCTGCACTTTAACCTCACATTCATTGTTTTATTGTATTTCAAATCCAATGTTCTGGAGTATAGAGCCAAAATAATTAAAAAAAAGTCACTCCCAGTACTTTTGCATTTAACTGTATATTACATTTGGATGTACAATGTTTTTTCCTCATTACCTAATTTATGTCTGTTTTAGCTGTTTGATTCCATTGGTATGAATGTCTTTTTATTAGATTCTTGTTTGTTTTTTGATAACTCATGCCCCCCCCCCTCCCCCCCATCCCACAACAAAAGTCTTTTAGATTTTGTACACTCTGTTACAGCCGTTGCATGAATCTCGCACATCATTTACACTTAAAATCTCTAGTGGTTGAATCATGTTCCCCTCAACGAAAGAGCTAAGGCTTACCGAAATGGCCTATTTCTCCATCAGCAGTAGTGGAGTCCCATATGCACAATACAAGTATGTGTTTTGTCATGGAAACAATAGGAGACAAAGCAGAACTTGACGAGCAGATGGGCAGTGACGATGCTTTTCTGCAGCATTCATTGTGTCGGTGTTCTGTGCAACCTTATGGAATGTCTAAGGTGCAAATTATTTTGCAAAATCTCATTTGGACCCACGTTCCCCATTTGATTCTGTGTATATATTATTCAGTAGATCCTCAAGTTTTTTTTTTTTTTTTTTTTCAGATGTGTGGCAAATGGCAAAAAGCTTTCCCACTGAATCCCACTGTGATTATTGCACATCATTTGCACTGAAATCTCCTCTCCCCCGCCCCCTCACCAGTGCAATGTGATATTCGATATTCTACAAACTGAAAAGGCCCAAAGGCTCGTCTAGCTTGAGAGGTGACCCCAGAGGCGACGCCCCGCTCGGTCTCTGAGCTCATTCCACGCGCAGGCCAGGTTAAGCAAGATATTTGCAAGTTCTTTGTCCTTTTTAAACATATTGGTACTCCAAATAGAGGGCAAAACTTCATCCCAGCGAGGGCGATCTGGGCAGCCTTAATAGCTTTTTACCGGAACATTCCTTTGCGTTTAAGTTTTTCTCAGTTACATGTTGCTGATTGGGCGCAGGTTGTGCCAGACAGCTGGAAAGGCCGGCGGTTGCTGTAGACGAAGGGGTTGAGGGATCAAATTGACTTGTCTGCTGTGGTAGGCAGCGTCCTTCCTCGGGGAGCGCTGCCCACGAGCTGAACAATATTTTGTCTTTGAAACTCAACAGAGCAAATGAAAGGAGATCTGCTCAAGGGAGCCTGCCGGTGGAGTTCTCTCTCTGTTTTTCGGCTTGTGTCCGTACCGACACTGCGCGGTCATCTCATGCACTTGATGTGTCAGGCTCACCTGGCCTGAGGTACGATCACGTTAAGGTCTTGTGTTTTTCTGGACATGACAGTACCTCGTGGCATCTCTCTCTCTCTCTCTCTCTCTTTCTATCTCTCTCGCTCACTCTCTGCACATGAGTGTGTGTGTGTGTGTGTTTGTGTGGGTGTGCACTTGTTCGCGCCCTGGCCCTCCTGGGGGAACATGGGACATTAGATATTGTGTTCACCACAGAGCCTCATAGGCAAAAAAGAATCTGTAAAAAAAGACAATGTAAAATAATAAAATCATAAACATGCTGGTACACCATGGACAGCATAAAATTCCCGACTAAATAAAATCAGCATTGAATACTTTATGACTGCTAAGGACAATTTCACAACCCCTACCCACCCCCACATAAAAAGTCTTAGAAAACATGGACATTCTAATCTAAGTAAAACTATTTAAAGCCTGCTATTAAATCCATATATTCATGTATGTCTTGGTTATTAATTATCTCAAAATAATGAACACAGAAACTCATTACTAGAACAGTAATGTTACGGCCATTGGGAAATAATAAGAACACATCAGCCAACATGACTTGGCTTGCGCTTTGAAATGGAATTTGAAATTAATACAGCTAATATGAGAAGATTACAAAAGGAATGATAAATCTCTGTCTGGATGCTATCTCCCAATGCAGTGGGTGTACAGGTCCTGTTGAATCCTCAGGTCAATCTTAAAATGTGGTTTTTACAGAGAAATATTTGTACTCTTCAATACTTTTCATCTTAGATGAAGCATTAGATTTTTGAATACGCTCAATGCTCGTCAAGGCAGTGTAACCGTGGTTACCGTGGCATTGTTCAAGTTCATACTATGACATCCCCAGTCGAGTTTATGCTTGCATACAGTGTGTGCAAAAAACCTTCATCTGTAACCGGAAGTCAGCTCACTGTACTAACATTGAAGTTCTGTGATTGGTCGGTGGTCCCGATGACTAACGTGACCTCGGCCTTCTTGAATGCAACTTGGCTTCCGTGCCGAGTTGAGTGAGGCCAAGTGGCTCCGAGTCAGCGGAGTTGGGAATTAGCCCTGAATCATCGCTGGTCTGATTGCACAAGTGGGCAAGCGGTCTGATGCCTGGTTTGCTTGTTCCGTGTGAGCATTGGGTACGGCCGCGGCTCTTTCCCAAACTAAAGGACGCTGTTTGTTCCCTCCCTCATCAATCCTCAGCAGTGTTCTGTCACGGGCCTATATGGCTCGCGCCATTTAATAGCCAGGTGTGTGATCGCTTGGAAACAACCGCGGAATATCGTGCGGTGTTCTGCTGGATCGCGTTTCGTTGAGGCACGACTGTTATTGCCTTTGAAGTTCGCTTGGAAAAACCCTCCAAAATAAATGATTCATAAATCAGTTGACGTTCACTCCTGTTTGTATTCTGTCAACAGCTTTCACATCTAATGGCACCGGGTAGTTAATCTTTCCTGACACTCAGCGACATTCAAAGAGCTTTTATTCTTTTTATTGTGCAGTTAATGTAGAAACGCAGAAGTCCCCCAGTTCCTCCTGAATTCTTAGCAAAAGACAGAGTGCAGCAGTCATTTCTATTCACCAAAGAGGTAATGGCCCCACAACACAGTTTTTCTGTCTTTAACAAGCTCACTTACTTTTTTGTACGGATCACACATCTTAATTCTCTCCTTAGATAATACCTATTTTTGTCTTTCCATTCAGCCCAGAATTAAAATTGAAATAGGAAATTGTTTTTTTTTTTAAATTCCGATAGTAGGAATGACCATGCCATAATAAAATGTTAGTGAAAATGAAAAAAGAAAATTTCCATTTTAATTCTGGGCTGGATAATGCTCCATACCTTTCTGCATTTAATTATGAAATCTGCACTGGACTTAAATCTATAGCTAAGAGATTTGTTTTTTTAAAACAATATTTCTTCTATTAAAATCATAAAAGCTCTTTTGAATATCATAAAAGCAGACTGCATGCATCAGATGAAAAAATAATTAACTACAAATGGGTTATCAGTCAATTAGTAAATCAGCCGATCACTACTACACTACAGTACATTTACATGCACGAGTGCCTCCTCATATACACACATAGCGTGCTTATTTTGTAGGGCGAATATCTGCGAATTATTCATACTCACAAAATAATAACAATAGCCTGATTTATAAAGTTTTGTGCATTAGGCTGGGTGTCTCATTTCATTATGACAGAACGCTCATGAAAGCTTTTTTGACTTTGTTACATTATAATCATTGGTTAGGCTACAGGATTAATGTAGATATATTTGCTGGGCAACATTTAACATTAATGTGCATGACATTCACGTCTAACTTTGGCACGTTTCTGCACTAAATTCTTTTGACCAGTAGATGCTGCTAGTGTGCGCTGCATTCCTCAAAGCTTCGTGTAATGAAGTAATTTTCAACACAATGGGCTGGGAAGCTTTTTTGCTTCAGAAAGCTTTGTTTTCCCATCAATAGAGAGTAGGCTACTCATCCTTTTAAAGGAGGTATTTTACATTCCACTGTACGCAACTGATAACAGCTTTATGGAGCAGTAAGATTATCTTCCACTCGCTAAACACAAGCGCATACTCCTGTTTTATTGGTGTGTGTGACACATCCTCCCAAATTAAGTTTGCAAGTGAAGTGTATGAATGTGCAGCCAAAACTGAATTGGGACACAGCCCATGTTGCCTCGATACCTCCCTCCCCTCATCTCTCATATATCTCATCCTTGCATCTCTTCATGGCATCCTCTGTTTGGTGGAGCTAGAGAGCCTGGAAAATACGTGAGGAAGAGATGCAAGGAGTGAAAATAAGTTAATGGAACTGACTCACTCACTCACACTCACTAACTTGCTCACTTTACTTCAGTGCTTTCCATACATTGACTTTATTTGGGATGTCGCCCAAATAGATTTGCCCCGTCCAAAAACATTTTGTGTTTCTGCATGCAACTGCCACTAATCGCCGACTCCCTGCATGTAAGTAAATAGGTTTTGATAGATTTGATGGTTTCCATATGTGTCAGTAGAGGGTTTGGGTGGGTAAAGAGGTGCAGTGTAGCTCTTATTCAATCTTTTCAGTTGACATGCCTCTGTGCAAGACATTATGTATGCGTTTAGTTGTCTAAAAAACAAAATCTTAGTGATGTATTTAGTTCTCACTTTTCAATATCAGAGGGTTAAATAAGATTAAAATTTATTAAACAAGATACTTGCATTCTTGTGCCCTTTTGAGGTTGTCTACTGTTAGGGTATTACTTACTCGGCAATATATTGCATGCAATAACGGAACAGAAAAGCCAGCTGTTGCAGGTGAGAATGGATGAGGCTAGCATCTTTAATACCCTTTCTGCATCTTTAATACCCAAAGCTGGCTCTGGTGTAACCAATGAACTTTTCCACTAGCTAAAATATTTATTGTGTGGGCGGGCGGGGGTAGTGGCTGGGGAAGAATGTGTCCCTCCAATGTCAGACTGACTCCTAACGCCCCTGTTGTTGTTGCTGTTGGTGAAAGTCAAGGTTATGAAAATGGCTGATATTTACAGAGTCGTCCCTAGACTTTTAGGGGCTCTAGGCAAAAAAAAATTTGGGGGCCTCTCCAAAATATTGGCACCTTCCGATTCTTCTGCTGTCGAAGGAAGGTGAGGAGATGGGGCACGGGAACTTTTCAGGGCACAGTGTGTGCCACACAGCTTTTGTTGTTTTGGCTCTGTACCCCAGTGCATTGGATTTGAAATGAAACAATGAATATGAGGTTAAAGTGCTGTCTGTTTTGATCTGAGGGTATTTGCATCCATATTGGGTGTAGGAATCACAGCATTTTTATACATTTTAGAGAGACCATAAGTAATTGAACAAAATAACAATCAGTGTTTCCCATACACTTTATTTGGGCGGCCTGCCCAAAATGATCAATTGTATTCAGCCGTTTATTTTTGTAAACAACGCCCACTAATTGCTGACCCTCTCCCCCTTCAACAGTTTCTTGTTTACTGCAAATGCTGTTCAAAATGAAAACACTTATGTGCAACAAAAGTTCACTTGACTGTAGCATAGAATTGTAGGCTTTCAAGAGAATAATCTTTAGCTCTCCACTTGTTATTTTGTCCATGACATGCAGCTTTATATCACAATAGATCCATCCAGGAGATTGTTGTTGCAGTTGATAGCTTAGGTGTCACGTCTGGTTATGGTGTTTACCAAACCCGTTATGTTTTAAATTCAGTATTCTTCCCCAAAGAGTGCTTTACATTCCCCAGAATTTGTGGAAGATTTGTGATGCAACGAGCTGCAACTGGAGACACTTTGCAAAACTCATGATGTGCAACATTCTAAAACTGACCCATTCACATGAAAGCAAAGAGATGAGACCTTGTTTATGGTTACCATAGCAACAATTATCACCACTCCCTTGTTTATCGGTACTTCCTTGTTGGTTGATAGCTTTTAGGTTGGTTGCAATGCTCACCTGGCTAATATCTGGGTCAATATAGCGAAAATTGACGAAAGTAGTAGCGATAATGGGATGCTTGCTGTAGAAGCAGTGCTGCTTATAAAAGCAAGGCTTCGTAAGAACCGAACATCCAGTACTCAGAGGCAGCCATGGGTGCTTCAGTGAGCGGTGCACGGAGCGTGTGCACAGTTTGGCAAAGCCCAGGTTTACCCAAGACTGCTCGTATGCTGCGCTCTTTAATGAATTACTTCAGTGAATTTTTTTAAATGTACTCTATGTTGTTGTCTCCAGTGCAAACACCACCAGCCCTCGCGCACACCCCCCATTCCCAACCCTCCGCTCACTAATATGAAACTTTCTAGGAGAAATACTGTACTTTACTTACTTACTTTACTTATTTACTGTTCATACAGTCCATGACAGAAAATGTCCTTATACTGCCTGGTTACAGATTGCAACATAAATACAGAAAATGTAGGCTAATTATAAAACAATTTCCCTAAAACACGTTAAAAATAAAGAAACACATCCATGTTTCAAATTCCCATAGTGCTCTTTGAAAGTTCACTGAGGTTACTTCTCTTACAATCAAACATGAACACCATGTAATGACAGTTTATGACTACATAAAATAACATATTCAGTAATAAATATGTAGAATGAGACATGAGTCACACTAAGAACTGAAATGGGACTCTGTAGCGGAGTGTTTGCTGTAGTGGTTTGCTCCTTGTATCAGCAAGAAAAACCAGTTTCACTGCAATAATTTGGAAAGCTATGCGAACTATTTGATATTGCTTTCTTTGATATTAAAATGGCTAAACCAGCAAACCATGGGAAATGTCACAATGTACTCAATAAAAAAAGACGAAAAAGGGTAGGCATTGTTTTGTCAACATTGAAATTACTTTGTTTCCTCAAGAAGAACAGGTATTTTTGCCCTTCAGAGTGCTCGGCAGTGCTGAAGAAATTTCTGCTGTGGAATTCGCAGAAGATTCTGGTGAAAGGGCTGGTTTTTTGGCTAAGGACTGGGTTTGAGACCTTCTGTTTAAGTGGGCTGATTTATCGTTATAGCTGTAGGTCGGCGAACTAGCTACTTGAATGACACTAAAGCAAAGGCATTAATGTCCCTGGACTTTTGTTTCCCAGCAAGACTGGAGATATTTATTCACTCACGTCTCTCTCATGTTGGGATTAATCACTCGCCACAGTGGCCCGCTGTAAACACTGGGCTTTTGCATATGCGAGATTGCAGCTTTGCTGTGAACAAGAGTGACCTTTTGGAAATGAAAAGGCATCTCTGTGACAGAATGTCTGGGGCAGTTCACAGCCAGACAAAACAACAAAACAAAACAACAACAAAAATATCAGCATAGTTCGGTCACAGTATCTTTAATCTTTTAGCATGTCCTCTAATCACTTTGCAGAGCATGCAATTTGAGAGAAAAAGGACAACGTGTTTAAAAATGTGAGATCAACGTCTGTCTATCAGTTTATCTATGTACAGTACCAGCCTATCAGTATATCTGTTAATCTGTTGATTGATCAATCAGTATTTATTGATAAAAAAAATAAAAAACTTATATTCAGAATGACTTGTCTGCTGTCAGATGTGCTAATTCTTTATATATTAAATATGTGGTTTTCAGAATTATGTAAATATATTAGGAACTGTCTTTTCAGAAGCAGGAAGGCCTCTGCCATTATTTCAGCATGGCTCGTACCGCTCTGAGTCCGCTGGGCTGAGTGCTGAACCCCGCTGCCTCTCCAGGGCGAGCTGCCCGCCTGCGTGGGGCGGAGGAGTCGGCGGCGGCGGCGGCGGCACGGCGCCGGTCGCGCTTCGCCGGACCGCGTAATGAAGCGCTCCTCTCGCGCGAGCCCCCGCCCCGTCGGGCCTGTGGCCCGGGTTGTGTCTGCGCGGCGCGGATTTGGCGCGTTTGTGCTCCGTCCACCCATCCGGGTTCTTCTGCGTCCTCCACGGTCCCCCTCTCCAGCGCACAGCTGCTTTACTGTTTTACTGATAAAGCCCCATTACGGCCCCTGCGCAAAATTTGAAAGACATTTCCGAATTTCAACTGAATGGAAACCTAAGCAGTTTGTTCCAAACTCGTGTACTTCAGATTTGAACTTCATCTCTCCGTCTGCTTGATTGACACAAAGCAATATTTTGCACAGACGGCACAAAGAAAGTTTGTGCAAGTTTTTACCGAGCAAAAGCCGAGTGTCAGTAACACAATTGCAGTTGCTGAGCTTGGCAGATTGTTCAATAAAGCTGAGGAAATTCAAACTTCTTCCGTTAGCCTGAATGTGTTGCGGCGGGCCTCCCGTTGCCGGCGCTGTGATGACGGCGCTCGCTGTTCTCAGATGAGGTCTCGCCTGCGCCGTGACCTTACGGCAGACGTGTGGAACGGCCCGCCGCACGTTTTCCGTTCTTCCGGACTTGGCTGCGCATTAAGCGGCGTGCTCGGAGTCGGGGGGGGGAGCCTTTTCCCCCCCTGCTTACCCGGGAACCCCTTTGTTACCGCAGCCACTAAATCTCTTGTGTGCCCGAATTGGAAATGCCAGGATTCATTTATTCAGCCCTGCCTGTGTTCTGCAGCGGTTCATTACTCAGCTAGGAAAAAAAAAGAAAAGAGAAAAGGCTCACCTTCTCCTGCACTAAAGTGGAGGTAGCATTTATTTATAGCCTTCCATTTATCAACACCCATTGTGGCTACAGGGTGGGGGGTCGAGGGGGGAAGGGGGGGGGGGGTAAGTTTGGCTTTGGGTAACTGGATTTTAAAAGTAGCATGGGACACACCAACTGCTCTCACCTGCTCATTTCATTTTGTATCGTAGTTGTAGATAATGGTGTGAAATACAAAGGAAACTGAAATCTGGTGCAAATCACCATTGTGTGCTTCCATGGGTACAAGTGTTATCGCGTAAATTTGCCTTGATTCCAAAATGGCTTGCCATGGTTGGGAGTTTCTGCAATGGCAGTGTCAGTTCATATTGTAGCAACTGTGTTTTATCCTCTCTCATTGTAAACAACAGACTGTTTTTATTTGCCCTGTGCTTTTAACGGAACAGCAGTGAAGCTGGAGAAAAAGCACTCATCACATAAACATGGAGCAGTCACTGTTCATAGTCATCACACTCGCGTAATTTCATTAGCTGTGTCTCCGTTTATGGTTCATTTCCACTTCAGAGTGTGCTGTTGTGTACTTGAATAATTTAAAGACCGGTAGGCTGCTCCCGCATCACCCAAAGCTGTCTGCATCCTTTTTCGAGAATAAACCCAAGTTTCGTACTCTCATATTTATCTTTGTAGTAAATTGACATTCTAGTCTGTTCTCTTTATTTTCTGTGCTCCGTCTCTCTGTTCCATTAGTACGAAAAGGGGTCACGACCTTGTGGAGGTCTGCGAGAAGACGGCGTCCAGACGTCCGCTAATTTGAGTAATTTGGCTCGAAAAGGATGATGTTACACAAAGAATGGACGTGTATTTCCATTGAGGCTTTACTGGCCTTTTAGGGGGCCTTTGCCGGTGTTTAATATTCTGGGTACGACCGTGTTGATTTTTCCTCTCGCTGCACATTCGAACTGAGCCGCTGCTCCTGCTGGTGCGTGCCAGAAGGGAAGTCTGTACATCGTGCCTCTGCTGGAATTGCTCTTGTTGTTTCTTCTTGCTGGTGAAGGGCAGAGGCCTTTACGTAGAGACTCCAGGGCTCCGAGCTTTCTGGTACCGCACCGTTGATGCTTTACTTTCATGTAATTCCGCCAAGTGTAAGACCCGGGTCCAATCAATATTCGCCCTTAACCTTGGCTCACAGTTAAAAAGTGAGTGCTGGGGGATTCCGAACTGAGATTGAAGAACAAATGCTTGCGTTTATTTTTAAGTCTGTGTTAGAGACAGATGTTGACTGCATCCTGGCCTTATTGTTCTTGGTAATTTGTTCTTTCCTTTACAATGTTTTAGTCCAAGTGGCCTCTGTGATATTGCAGTGCACTTAATATATAGTCTACTGGTGTGCTGGGTCTAAGAGAAAGGTGAGCCTGTGCATGTGCAAGTTTTTGTGTGCATTCCTCGACTCCATGTTACTGCTTCACTTGAGCCATTTTCATCATTAAGGATGTCAGTTTGCTTGATTATTGACGTTTGTAAATGCCATTCATGCCGATGGCGCTGAGAGTCATGGGAAATTGGGCGGCTTGCGTTCTGCCGTGCTTGGAACATCCAAAGCGCAAAGCAAATTTCCTCCCTGCGGCCAGAGCGAATTCAGTCGTACATGATTTAGATTTGTCTTTACCCAGCATTACCAGCTAGCGCATTTGTTTTCTTTCTCGAACCCCGCTCACTGTCAAACCCCTCGAGCTGCCAGGTGAGGGGAACGCTGCGGCGCGCTCAGGCTTCAGAATCCCGCCTGTCAGCTTGCGTCCGGGGCCTCCTCAGCCTCTGTTCTCCTGTTCGTTTCGGGGGGGAATATAAAAGCCCCCGTCTGCTCTGGACAGAGCTCCGCAGAGCGCCGTAGGTCTCGCTCCTTCTGTCTCGTTCTTTCTTTCTCTTTCGGACTTTCGCGGGGTGATGATTAATGCCTCGGAGCTGCGCAGCGGTTGTGAGTCGCGGGGCGCGAGCTTCGCCCGTCTGAGCGCGTTTCTCATTCGCCGTTTCGCCGACACAGGAACCGGTCTCGTGGCAGCCCATTAGAGCTTTGCGCCGAAGAGTTTGTGCCGAGCTCCAGCTGCGCGTTTTTTTTCCATTGAATCTGACGTGTGCCGTAAATGTTCGTGGCCCCGTGGGTGTGTCTATAGGTGTGTTTGAGAACTGAAAAGTAATGAAGATTTGAATCGAACTTGGTTAAGTTCTTGCTTTTGACATTATTAGATCCTAGGGCCATTGTTGCCCATGACAACTTTGCAAGAGGAATGCTCATTGGTTGTAATGTAATGCTTCTCATGTGGAAGTGGCATACTGGTGATGAGACATACTGTATATTTAAGTAAAAGTCACCATTTACTAATAATAATGTGGAGAACCAAAATGAACAGATATATAACAGAGCACCAAAATAAACAGATCGATGTGGTTTGCCCTGCTTGTTTATGCAAGACCATTTTTTTGCATAGAAAACATGCAAATTGATTTTAACCAATCAGGTGTGCGTCTGGTAGAGGGCTGCCAATCAGAGTAATTAGGGCTCAAGGGCCAATAGCAGAGTTCTCTCTTTTCAGGTAAGGACCTTTGTCCCCAGATGCAAGTGAGCATCCCTGTTTTCCCGCTGGCTACCCTACCCTACCACCCAAAAATGACGTTTATAAATGTCGTACTTTACATTAAAAGAAAATCTTTGATATCTTGGTTATGAATGTGAAAAAGTATGTTTACATTTATCCTGCGGCTTAATGAACGCATGAAATGCAAGACAAAATGGATGTGTACAGGGTATTTACTTCAGCAAGATGGGTAGCAAACTTGCAATCATGCCATCTTAATTCTGCGCTCGACAGGCTGGCTGTTAACACTAGCTTTCTGCGAAAACATTATGTTCATTTAATAGGCAGCGCTGATAAAATGATATGCGAGGAGGGGGAGTGGTTATTCCCTCCCCCGTCTTTTCGCAGTGAAGTGAATTGCAGTCATTTTGCAGGCATATTTCACTGAAATATGATTACTCCAATCCACCCTAATGAGCGGCGGAGGTTTTTTTCGGGGGAGGGGGCGGCGGTGGTTTTCGAGGCGTCGTGCTGCGCCGCTCTGTGCCTCCGCGTGAAGTCTCTCCCGCTCTCTCCAGCTCCCGTTCGCCTGGCTGAGGCTTCGGCGGGGCGAGGCCGTTGAAATACGTTATTGTCCGTCAGTGAGTTGTTTTCCGTCTTTCAGACTTGGCTTCAGGACGTAGTAAAACAAATGCAATAACCTGACACGGCAGAGCGAGCGGCCCGTACTGCAGGACAGCGTCATGCATGAATAAATAATGGTGGCGGTGATTGTTTAAGGTTGTTATTTAGAAGGCTGTTTGTCATTGGCACAACTTATTCACACCTGGGAAATATTCTATTATTCCTATACAGTGCCATAAAAAAGTATTTGCTGATTTCCTCTATTATTCCATATTTGTCACACTTAATGGTTTTAGATCCTCAGACAAAATGTAATTTTAGACAAAGGGAACCTGAGTAAACTCTTTTAAAAATTATTGTTTCATTTATTTAATGAAAAAAGTTATTAAATATTTTTTAGTGGGGGAAAAAAAACAGTTTTTTGATTTTTATATAAAGTTTTCAGTTTTTTAACCTTATAACTATAGGTTTGATCAGACCCTAGGTCCAGAAAGGAAGCCTTTCTGCACACAAATCTTCCACAACTGCCATTTGAGTTCTTGGACTTCTAGGTATTTCTCCAGCACTTCGTTGAAAAAAGTGACCCTCTCTTCATTAAAACCAGAAGTTTATCAGTGAAAATGGGTCATGCCTTAGGTGAAAAGGGACAGATTTCAGTTAAAACTGGGACCTTATAGTCATTAAAACCAAAACATTCTTCAGTGAAAACCTGCCTTTGGTTTTGCTGACAACTGGACCAATTTCAAGTTCATACTGCTACTGTTAGTTTATCTGTGAAAATGTTGCCTTTTTGTGTAAAATGGAATGGCCGTCGATGACAATGCTCCCAGTGAGAGGGTCTTTGCGGTTAAAACTGATTTTTGCAGTTAACTCTCGAGAGCTTTGAGAGAAAGTGGTGAATAAGTATCATGTCTTTATTGTCGCGGTTAATTGTTCAATAGAGTGAACAAAGAAGAGTATCTCTTCAAAAGCCTGTTTTATTTGATTTATTATCACTGTTGTATACCCAGGAAAGTGGCTCTTTACTGAAAGTGAATACGCCAATGAAATACAACAAGTTTCCCACAAAAGCAATATGTTATATTGCATTAATAGCCAAAGCAGCTCTTTTACATACTCGAAACATACTCACCAGAGAAGCGTTTATTGTAATTATACTTGTGTTATTTATTCAGCAAATAAAAGGACTACCTAAGGAAAAAAGAATAAAATAATTCAACTACAGAACAAAGCACACATGCAGGCAGGCCAGCAATCCATTACATTACATTCATTTGGCAGACGCTTTTATCCAAAGCGACGTACAAAAAAAAGTGAATTTCATGGTCATAGACAACTGCTGAACACGGGTTCAGTAAGGTACAATCCTTATGGACTTGTAACGGGTCTCCCCTCTGAGTCAAGAAGGAGTAGCAAAAAATGCTGCCCATCTTGTCTGCTCAACAATGTTAATAATACAAACTGTTAATGTCATGAGATGATGTCAAGAAGAATGTTGCTCATGTCTGTTGATGAAAGAGACATGCGAAGCTATTCAGCGGAAAGAACGGCAGAAGGATACACAGGGAGACGAGTGTTAAACGAGTTTGAGATTGTTCTTGTCGTGTCATGAAAGACAGCATCAGTGGAAATGTTGAACATTGAAAGGGAGCAGTCTGTAGCTACACGGCCAGCCTCTGACTGCCTAGCTTAAAATTGAGCTTGATCTGGTGTTGCTAATGAATAAATGATTCTGTTGAGAGATTCATTTAAACATGTGTTAACCTATTGTTTACAGGGCAACTTCCTTGCAAAGTTGCTTCCAACTCGCTGGTTTTAGACAAACCAAAAAAGCTGTTACAGCGGGAAAGGAATATTTCCACTTTTTAAATTACCAATGGAAAACATTTCCTGTTTCCATTTTATGAGTTTTTATGACATTGTCTATTGTATATTAAGGGGCTTGAAAGGGTGCAACTGTTTGTATTACAATTGGTCTATACTATTTGACCAGTCAATTCAAAGTCCTGAGCATCATATATCTGAGGTTCTTCTCAGGGGATACTACTGATCTCTAGAAAAGTATTGCAATCTTGTCAGAATCAAAATGGAGTGATAGTAGTACAGATGAACAGGATCTGTATGTAAAACCTTCACAAAAAATATGCTTGGATAATGGTTAGGAGGGTGAGGATGGAGTGTGGTAAAAGTTGCTTGGTAAACCTCGGTAACATTCTTGCATTTACAGCAGATTTTTCCAGAAAAGTGAACAAAACAAATAGTCTGCCATGACACAAAAATGTAGCTCAGCTCTCCGATGGCATAATGCCCTGTGGGTTTTTGCAGCAGGTATACACTTCTCAAATAGAATAAGTGCTAGGACAGCATGTTCATTGTGGATTGAATTTATCATTGGTAAGAATGGAAACGTTCAGCCAGGTTTCCATTGAAGAAGGCTCTCTCTTGCAGTAGAACAGCATAGCTGTGAAGAGCAAAACTGAGACTGACCACATGACTTCAAGTAATTGGCATACTGATGCGAGGATTTTGGAATGAATACCACGGGGACCATTTGATAAAATGTACTGTGTTTTTGTTTTTCACCTCATTTTCAATGCAGGAGATTTGTATTGGCTGTGCATCCAGTCCCCAAAGATTGTTTTGTGGTTATGCTGCAGAAATACACGTGTATAAATATAAAGATCCACAATCATGTCCCATTATTTAAGCGGTGGTGTAAAAGCAGCCTTCTGAATTTGGCTGCAGGATTCCACTCTTCGCTCTGCTCTTATTCCCGTGAACGGGCGTAGCTTGGCGAGTGCCACGCAGGGAGGCGTGCTACGCCGCAGCGCATTTAGCCGCGGAGAAGGAAGTCAAGGCGTGTTCGTTCGCGTTCCGTTTTTCCCTTAGCCGGTGAGCGGTAAGCGCGGCGTGCTAACTCTAAAATCACGCCCCCCAGCCGCAGCGCATCAGCGGCCTCGGCCGATCGTCCGCGGAGACGTTGACAGGGAAATGGCGGCCACACACCTTCTCTCGTGATTTCCCTCGTCAGCCGGGTGGAACACCCTCTCGCGTCCTCCAACGCCCGCCCGTGACTATTAATACGCAGTGAGTACCGGGTAGGTTCATGGGCGGAGTGTAATCCCCCCCCACCCAAACATAACCCCCCCCCTCCAGCGTGATGCGCATCAGCGTAAAGTCAGGGGGACGTGTTTGTCATGCACGGACGGGCGCGGCGGGGAGCGATGACACGGAGCGGCCGTAAACACTTTAAGGCTGCGTAAGACGCAGCTATAAAAGGATGGCAGCCCACCTGAAGGCTGGGGTGAAATAGAGCCGGCCGTGTAAAGCCTTCCCCGTGATCTACTGGGACGCGGTCATTTGCGCTGGTTAGAATCTGATATACCGTCAAAGGTCAACCCTGGCAAGCGGAAGCGCCGCTGAAAAAGCAACACTAAACAAACGGCGACAAATAATGAAATTAAATACGGTCTCTCGACGGAGGGCTTCTAGGCCCTCGGAACGGCCGCCCCTAAAACATACTGCTGGAAAAGTGCAGGCGATAAAACTTATTGCTGGAAAAGTGCAGATAAATGACTCGGGTGGTTTTTATGGGGTTGCGGAGTTGCTTCGCGATGCCGAAGCTGGTTCAGTTTGGCCATGGGACAGAGGCCGTGGTAAGGGTGACCATTTTTTTTTTTTAGGGTTTGACCGTTTCCTGTTTTCCTGCCCCCCACAGAGAAGAAGGAGGTGACCCAGAGCCTGGAGAACTACACGTCCAAGTGCCCCGGGGGCATGGAGGTGATCGCGCTGCCGGACGGGCTGAAGCTGCCGCCCGTCCCCTTCAGCAAGCTGCCCATCGTCAGGTGAGTCGCCCGCGGCGACCAGAGCGAGGCCCGCGCGCCGGGCCAGACGCTCGGCTCCGGCGTTCCCTCCAACCGGCGTTCCCTTCGCACGGGACGTCCAAACGCTCCGGAGTTCAGCCGTGAAGGCGCCTGCATAACTCTCGCTGCTAAAAATATCCCGGCTGACCATCTGGCGAGCGCGCGGGCAATCTGTGCGCGTTACGGTCCAAGCACGTCGGGAGCCCGATGCAGCAGACAGCCCTCGTGTTTACTGATGGCGCGCTGAGACGTTTGCCGCCATTTTGGCTCCCGTTATATAAGCTCCCTAGTATTTTTAGTCTGTGAGGACTGTGGAGATAATGATTGCACTGCCTCCCATTGCTTATTGCATAAGTGACTATTGTTCATTTGTCACACAGCCCCAACTTGGAGTAATTGATGGTTTCTCTGCAGCTGTGCAGAGTATAAATGGTTTCTTTTTGGCTTTTTTGTGCTTTTTTTTTTGCTGTATTTAAGCTCATTTGGATCTGTCTGTTCTCCCAGTTGTCGTATATTGCCTGAGGGAATTAATATAACAAATGGAGGTGCTTCTCGAAAGGTTCACATAAAGGATAAACAGATTTCCTCTTATGAAAAGCCCGACAATATTAAACAAGTTGAACTGATTTCATTTTTTCAGCCATTTGATTACTCGTTCCGGAGACCTTTCGCGAACGCTGGGGAACCTCATTGTGACTAATCTGGTGAATTGCCGTGGGAGCAGTTTTTCATGCATACATACACTCAGTGGTTTTTAATGAGTTTGTGTTTTTTTGTGAAACGGATGAACATTTGGCACGATGAAATTATTTAAATGCTACATTCGTGAAAGTTTTACCGATTTTCCTTCTTGAGAAATAACTGTTTAATGGCATAATAAAGGAAATTATAGAAAGTTGTACTGAGAGAGAGCTAAAGAGAGTGACCATTTTAGAAATATTTTTGAGGTGAATTTTAATGCCAACAGAATATTCTTGAATGGAGATATGAATCGGAATGTACCATTGTTTCTAACACAGCTGTGTTTTGAGATACTATTTAAACAGACGTTACCTGTCAAAAATAGTTTTTATTTTAAAATAGTTGCACATGCATATAATGCATAAATGCTAAATGTATAACTTTGTGGCTGTAGGTGCATTTCTCCATCAGCTGAGTCAGGCAGTAATTGCGTGATGCTTGAGGCGGGGCGTTAGCGGTTAATCTGGCCTCCCACGGCGGGTTCAGAGAGCGGGCGGAGCTCTGAGCCTCTCTCCTCTCGGCTTCCCCCCCTCGCTCCTTTGTGTGACACGAGCCCGTTTGCAGTTCACAGCCCTGAGACAGTGGCCGTGATTCAGAGCGCACAAGAGAGGCCCGTTCAGTATAGCAGTGATGGAATGTGCTGGAAACGGGCCACCTTCAACTACAGCACCTCAAAGTGGGGGGGGGGGGGCGTACCGGGGGACTGTCTACCTGCCATTTGGCAGGTAGACAGTCCGAAGCTAGTAGCACCATGTCAGCAGTGTCACGTGGCAGGGATCAGGGAGGAAAGTGCTGGGATTTGATTGGCAGGGAGGCCCTGTCTGTTCCACAGAGAGGTTCTGTAGGGTGTAATTTCGATGCTCCCTCTCTCTCATCTTATAAAACTTTCATATTGTGGTTTTCTTTTGTTGAAATGATTCATGCAGTATGCAGGGGACCACAGGAACAGAGGAACAGGACCAATCTGAAGGAACAGACTGTCTAATGCATACAGAAGAACGCACGGATCTAGTCCAGCAGAGCCGCCCTTAATGCGAAATAGCATTTGGATAGCCGCTCTGTTCTGAAAAACCCGACCCAAACCCAGCCCGCCTCTCTCTCCCCTCCCTCTGAAACAGGTCGGTCAAGCTCCTCAACCTGCCCCTCATCCTGCGGCCGCACAAGGTGAAGGGGCTTCTGGGACAGAACATGGCCACCAAGAGCCCGTTCATCTATTCGCCCATCATCATGCACAACCGCGGGGAGGAGCGCGGTAAGAAGATCGGTGAGTAGAGAAGCCCCGCCCACTCTCAGACCCCTCCCCCCCCTACCCCCCACCCTTCAGCCTGAGTCAGGTAGACGACTTCCTCTGTGGGTGTGCGGCATCGGAAAACCTAACTCCTGTTGCTATAGATAACTTTTCTGAGCGTCACATTTTCCAGTGGTGGGAGTACAGAATCGCAACCCAGAATTGTTCTTTCTTCTGCACAAAAGGGCTCATTTTGACTGCGTTAGCCGTTCGAAGCTGTGATTCGTTTTAAAACATGCCGCGTTCTCCCACATTCTTTCATAAGGCTCAATTTCGCTGAAAGCTCACAGTTTCCTTTTCCAGGGAGGCTCTGCTTAAACCTCCAGGTATCTGAAGGTTATTTGCCACTTCCCAGCCACTCCCACTTCCGTGTGTAATTTATTTTGTGCTTCTCTCCCCCTGTTGAATGTAATGATAGCTTAGCGACGTCCAGCGCATATGCAGAGGGCGTGTTTACGCAGTGTGTCCGATAACCTGAAACCACAATCCAGGAGCCTGCAGGGAATATGTGGCTAATCCTTTTGTTCCATCTAAAAATCGGCTCTTTAAACGGAACTTTGCTGGTCTACTGGTGTTTACAGTCGCACTTCACACCGCTGACTAAATCCACTTCACCGGCGTGAGAACAAAACGATGCACTACCACGTTCGTGGCTGGAGTACCCCTACCCAACCCCCATTCCATTTACCAGTCTGTTTTTTATTTTTATACATTAAAATAATAATAATAATCTGGTGCCCAATTTGGGGCTGAACATATCTAATTCCCACCCCAGTTTGGAATGGCCAATCATCTTCAGACACAAAGCCAATTCACTGCCCCACTGCCAATTCAGGAGAGTGTAGACATCCCTGGCTCTTCAGTGATACATGTGGTTTTACCAACTGCTTCTTATTTCACTGCTGGCTACAGCTTTAGCTCACAGTCGGAGGAGGACCTTTCATATATGGCTTTCACATGTAGTTCAGCAGGGGTCGCTAGATAGCTATGAACGCGGACACCGAACTGACTGACCCCTCCCATACCCTGGCCTACACAGTCGGCAATAGTGCATCACCTATGGAGCTACCGGCCACGGTCACCACCGGCATGGTCTGTATTCGATCCGAGCCTGTAAGGCTCATCCATATACCTAAACAGTACCTACCAGAATCTTAAAAGTCTTCCTGCAGGGAAAAGGTTGGAAGGTATTCCTTGTTACAATGTCTGTATAAGCACACCCTGTATCTGAAATTAATACAAGTTTAAACCCCACATATGACCTTAAAAAAATTCTGACATGAAAACAGCAACATTGAGAAAAATTAGCCTTGGCACCCACTTGGCTGAATGTGGCCTCCTTTAGACGGGGCTAGCTGAATCACACTCTTGTTTTTTTAAATATTTGAGAGCATTTCTGTTTTGGCTGTTCGCTGTGAAGGTGCACGCGCTTTCTAGAAAATGAGAGGCTGTTGGGAAAATCCAGGAGACATCACTGCTGTAGCTCTACACTCTGCAAGACTGTGAGGTGGAGGTCTCATAAGTAATAATGCTGGGCCTCATTTTCTTTTGTAATGTTCCACTTGGAACCCCCCTTGTGAAATCAACTGGAACCTGGCAACCATTTCTTATTTCCTGCACCATGACATGAAGGAGTCTTCTCTAGAGGGAGGCTATTTACGAAGTTGGAATGCTTATGAATTTTGCGTATCAAAAGTTGAGGCATCTTTGATGCAACTCGTGTAGGCACAGAAATAATTAAGCAGTCCTAAATTAAACTCATTTCAACAAGATACAAGATGTTTTCATTTGAAGCCTAATTAAATATTTTATACTCCAGAAGAGAATTTCCTTGCGCCGAGTCTGTGTAACACTCCCACAGTAAGTGACTGTGCTGGTAGGAATTCCGGAAGGTACCACTGCCAGGAAAATGTCCACATGATTGTATGAGGAACAGCAGGCGCTGTATGGCTGGGTAAATATCGGATATTAGTATTCACCCGTGAAATTGCAATTGCTGCACCTCATAAAAAATGCAACGACATTTTTTTAAAAGTGGGTTTTTCCAATTTCCCCTAATAAATTAGTCAATAAATAAATAAAGGCAAATGAGGACAAAATATATAATAGCGTAATACAATATAATACAATACAGTGGACATTATGTATGGTAATGTATCGTATTATAATATAATATGGTTGTTTAATCTAATACATTAGTCCAATGCAATTTAGTGAGTCTTGGATAGATAATCAGTCAGTCCAGGTCAGCCAGCTCAGTCCAGTACAGTGTATGCTGTACTACTAGTAAAAATAAAATTAAGCAGTCTGACCAGTGGTATTCCAAGAGCTCATTTATCTCAATTGGACTTTGCTTATAAAATAAGGACTAAATAAATAAAGAAATGATAGTGATTGACTGGCAATCTGGCAATGATAGTAAATATGTACACTACCGGTCAAAAGTTTTAGAACACCCCAATTTTTCCAGTTTTTAATGAAATTTACACAGTTGTCTCAATGTCCTCTGAAATTAATGCATAGAACAAGTAAACAATTGGAGATAAAAAAAAGAAATCATGGAACCGTACTGTATAACAGAATTAAATATAAATGTTTTGTTTCATCGGTCCGTAAGACATTCTTCCAGTAGTCCACTGCCGGTGCTTCATGGCCCAGGCAAGCCTCTTTTTCTTATTTAGCCATTTTAGCAATGGCTTTCGTACTTCCACCCGACCTGTCAAACCTGCAGCTCGAAGTCTTCTCTTTACAGTTGAAACTGAGACTTGCTTACTTTGACCAAGTAAGCTGTGCTTGAAGCTGTTGTCCTGTGAGCCGCCAATCACACAAGCTGTTGACTCTCAGAAACTTTTCTTCTGATTCTGTTGTAGCTTTGGGTCTGCCGGACCTCTTCCTGTCACAGTTTCCTCCAGTTTCCAAGTGCCTTTCGATGGTGTAGGAAACTACTCACTGACACCGTGGCTTGCTTTGCAATTTTTCTAAAGGAAAGACCTACACTTTTAAGGGTCTTTCTTCCTTTTTTAATTACCTTTTTCTCGCCATTATGATAGCAATATACTACTTCCTGCAGTGCAGTATTGTCCAAATAATGCTTCAGAGTGTATAGTAACACAGACTGTTCCAACACTGATTTTATACAGACAGAGGGTTTGTAAGTGATCAGCAAAAGTTGGGACACCTGTAGGAATTGTTTGCATCAACTTTCAAGGCTTAATTTACTTCCATTGCTGCAGAAAAGCTGTAAGTTGTTAACCCATTACTTGTTCCGTGAAAAAGGCCTTTTTTATAACTGAAATTTACATTATTCTTCGGTTTTTGGTAACCTAAACTGTTTTTTAAACCTTTTTTTTACCACTTACCTTTGTACCATGTCAGGTCATTCACTAGACTCAAACTACTTACATTTCTATAAAATTGGAAAAATGGGGGTGTTCTAAAACTTTTTGACCGGTAGTGTATATTACATTCTCTCTATGTAAAATTATAGAGTCATGCAAGCTTTTATGGTCTAGACATTATGCTCGATATTGTCACCCTTGGATTGTATATTGTTTACTGATACATTCCGCATATTATACGCTGATATCATCATCATTTCATTTTTTTCTGGCAACTTTACTATTTGTAGTTCTCTCGGTCGGACTTAATTATGCGGTCTTGTCATCGGCCGCTGATTCATCTGTGTAATTTCACCGCGGGCAGGAGGCGTGATGGACAGCTCTGTCTCGGGCAGTGACGCGGGGAGGCTCTTAAAGAAACCTCCCTCCGTCCGCACCGCGGCCGCGGCGCTCTGAGTTACTCACGGCCGTTTGTTTTATGAGGGGGTCTGACGCGGGTTCCCCCCCGCACCGCCCCCGTAATCGAGGCGCGTTATCTCCGCGTCCGGGCCCCGGATCGCCCACGCCCGCCACTAAATCCCGCACGGCCCCCTCCCCGAGGGAGATCCTTCATCCGGGACGGAGACGGGGGCCGCTCCGCCGAACCGGCGGGCAGGCCACTCACTTCCCCCCCCCCGACACAAAATCTTTCAGGCGGTGAGGAACGGCGCACGTTGGCGGCCCTAAGAGGGGCCGGCGGGCCCGTAAATATCTCGCGCCGTCCCGGGCGGGGAGGCTTTAAATTTGGGCGGAGGCACGAGCGAGCCCGTCACCGCTCTGGAGAGACGGGGGGGGGGGGGGGGGGCAGGGGGAGTGGTGGACTCTCCTTCTCTCCGTTCTTTCCCCCGCTCTCGTCCTTAGCGTTAGCGTCACCTCCGCCGTCTGCCGACTAGCTGCGTGAGGAGACGGGGGTGATGTCATCGTCGCCGCCGCCACCGAGGGAGCGCGCAGAAGTGCGAGCGTTGACGTGCGGCGTAACCCGCCGCGTCCCGCTGTCAGCCGCCGATGGGAGGAAATGCGGTCGTTCTGCGGTCGAATTCCAGCACAACCCTACATTTTACAGCAACTGAAGTTTGAGTGCAGAACCTCAAATTTAAGATGGTGTTGGGTGAAATTAAGCAAGGCTGCAAGCCCTGGCTAACATAAGAATTCATACTGGCTGCAGCAGTTGTCCTTGAGAGCAGTTTGACATGTGTTGGGAAGGGCAGTTATAGATCTGACATGCAGTGACATTCAGCCAGTCTGCTGTCTCTGCACGCTTCTCCTCTTTTTCAGTGAAATGTAGGATTTCTATGTTCAATGAGAAATGAAAACTAATGTAACTGGGCAGGCCCTCAATAATGTGGTAGTCCAGGACATTATTGTGAAAGAATATCACAGTATTATGGAAGTTGGAACATATGAATAACAGTTATGAGGAATACGGCTCACAGCAAAGAATATGCACTCCTTCAGCCTGTCTTGCACAATTTGCATTCTGATTGGCTGGCAGCAACCTCTCTGTACTCGCAGCCTGGTTCTGAGTCTCTTCCTCTTTGCTCGTCAGGCTTACTGACTACGTCTCACAGCTGTGAAATAGAACAGCTGACATTCTGCTTTCTACACCGTCTAAAGCAGACGCCATTTTAAATAAAACGCACGCTAATAGGTGTTTCACAAACCCCAACCCCCAACCCCCAATCCCCATCCACCTGTGTTTATCAGTAGGAAAGTAGCAGAAGTCCTCTCCTCAGATCTCATGCGCAGATCAACCTGGGTTGAGAAGCGTCAGCCGCAGACGTGATTGGAGAGGCTCCGCCACGACGCCAATATGAATCCTTTCTCTTCAGGCTAGCCAAGTGAAATCTTTCTAGCGTTTACAACATCCTTTTTTCTCCTTCCGGTGGAGACTCTTAACTTATAAGGGGCTGGAAATTTGCCGATTGCGGGCCGAGACAATTTTGTCACGTCATATTCCATGAAAACAGATTGATGCAAGGCCGTAAAATGGCGGATTCTATTATAGGGGATTGGCTTTTCCATAATTGCTCTTGGCGGTATCCACTTGCGTCTGCGTTGATGTCACTGCGCAGCCTGTGTTCTTTGTGAGCCCAGTGTCAGCAGAGAGTGGACCGAGGCCTAATGTGTGTATTTTCTGTGTTTGTGGAGTTTGCACCACGAGCGCCGCGAAAATTTGGGCCGGGGGTCTACGAGCTCTCGGATATTCTGTGGCGCACGACATGATTTCTTGCCATTTTACAGTGGTCAGAAGCGAGAGGTCTGTCCTGCAGTGGCTGTCAGCTGTCCTGAGTGCCGCGTAGCGTGGGGCGTGCGGCGTGTAAAATGGCCCCCCGAGACGTTTCGACTGAAGTGCGCCGCACGCGGGCGTGGGCACAATTTTGCGATTCCTGTGGACAGCAGAACTCGGGCCCCGCTGGCGGCGCGGGGCTTGGACGCTAACACGTCTGCCCGTTCAACAGCTACAGGGAAAGCAGTCCTGCTCATCGGCCGGACAAATTTACAGTCACGCCGTGCCAAGCGAACACCTGCACATGTGGAATACCTTTTCTCCTGGATGCCAGACCTTTGGCCTGGTAATAGTTTTCAGCACGGCTTAACCTCATGTTCCTAGTCACTGATGTCAAACCTGAAACTAGGGAAACTAAGCAATAAAATAAAATAAATAAATATACGTTTTTTGCTTTTTTTCAATTTTTCATGATTTAAGCCCCCATGTTTCTGTTTGAGTCATGCCAAACATTACATCTGAGACATCTGAGTGTGAGAATAGATTTGCACACATTGCCTTGAGGTAATTCCAGCCAGAGGCCCTAAAGTTGTGCCAAGTTTGCTTTAATTTGGCTGTTTCTCTCTAATTTAAAAAAAGACGGGATTAAACGGATGTGTGCTCTGCGGAGATGGGAGCTTTGTCCTGGCAGACCGGGTGTTTCTGGCTTTTATTAAGTTTTAATTCTGCAATAGTGTTGCAGGCTCCCTGTTGATTATAAATAATTGGGGTTTGTGTTATTAAAAAGCCATTGTTATCGTGATTTATTGTTATTTTCATTGGGGGGGTCCTTGCTCCTCCATTTTCCAAAAAAATCTTACTTTCTTTAACCTTTTCCTTATTTTCTATATGTCAAAGTCGGCTAATAAGGCTTGGACCTGCGAATACAGGACCCACCCGGTACTCAAAGATAAGTGTCCTCACCAAAGACACTCAGGAACCCAAAGATAATTCTGTATCATGTGTCATTTGTATCAATACAAAACCAATATTTATACCTTCTAGGTTACCTCTTGCTTAAATTGAAATGATAACTAGTGGAAGAGAGGCAGCACTTTTCCTAAACATTTGTGCCTGTCTGCAGACATAGGGTCTGATGTACTAAGACCTTACCGCATGCAAAACTTTTCAGCATTTGCAAAACCAATAACGTTACCATTGATTGGTCATGGTACTTGTTTTGCTCCATTCATTGGTTGTGTAATTAGCGCTGCCTGTGCTAAAGGGTTTTGCATGTGCTGAAGGTAGATCAGGCCCGTAGTTGTGCATTGAGATGGACCAGGGACAGCACGGGACAGTAGGCTGTGCTGTAGGGAAAGCGCTGTTTACAGTAAGGCAGTTTGACAGGGAAGCGCTGCCTTGCGTTCTTTTGTGTTAATAAGACGCTGCTGGATGCGGACCAGTCGCTGGGCTAATTGCGAGCGGCGTCAAACGCTCAAGTGAGGCTTTGACCCCGATTACTCCAGGACAGGGGGCGTCCTCCTGCGCCTCCGAGCCGCGTCTTTCCGCGCGTGCCGACGGGCGGGGCTTTGCCGATAAATCGGGGATGTGTCGGAGCGGCCGCCTCGTAAAAGCGGTTGACTGTAAACGAAGGGGTTGGAACGGCACCGGCGCTCAAGTACCGCCACGCGTTCCTTTAGACCGAGCGGCGGCCGGGGAGGCGGAGGGGAGCTCCAGGTCTCCTCCTCCTCCTCCTCCCCCTCCCCCTCCCCTCTTCTCAACTTCGCTCTTTTCCACGGCCGCGGTAAAATAAATGGGTTTTTTTTTTTTACATCCGGCAGCCAGCGTTGCGGTCCATAACCATAAACTGCGAACTGCTAAACAGCGTCAGACAGATGGCTGGTGGAACGTGTTTAATTCCAAACATTTTATTATTTATTTGTTTTGGATTTTTTATTATTATTTATTTTTTTTGCTATTCACGCTCGGGAGCGGAGCGACTGGAAAGGCCAAACGCGGGACTCCCACCCGAGACGTATCTGTGAATCCCCGAACGCCAACACGCCGCCGCTGTGAATCCGACGGCGGTGGTGGTGGAGAGGCGCGACTGTGCAGTCGCTGGGCTCGCGCGGTACATTTACCTTCAGTAAGTATCGCTCATTAGCTGCGTAATGAGCCTCAGACGCGGTGATGAACTTTACTGCCGGGCCGCGCCTCTTTCCCTCGCCAGGATCCCGCTGATCGGTTCACGGCTCGCTCTTCATCTCGTCTCTCCGATCTCCGACCTCTCCTCGCCCTCACGCCTCCTACTGGACAGTTCCGATGGCGGACCGGGCAGATTCTGCGAAATGTGCCTTTCCTTGTATATGACCTTCGGTTCCCGGTGCCTGTAATGCACAAGAACATTTCAGACGTCTGACTTTGTCAGCCATTTTGATTTGACTTTCCGATGCCGGCGTGCCGGTTTTTTAAAATTCATCGCTGGCTGGAGACTGTCCCTTTATGAACTCCGTGTACCCTTTCACGTTCTACTTTCGGCTTTGAGAAATCCATTTTGCTGATCTTTGCGGCTGCCTCGCAGAGATAGGGGAACTCGTCGGGCCCCGGCGACGATCAGGAGAAGCCATAAAGCTTGCGGTTGTTAGTCGGCAGATGGAGCAGTTTGTGTTTAACTGCTCCCGTTGAAAGGGAGCATAATTGATTTTCCTCGGACGAGAGCGCTCGACCATTAGCGCCAATTACAGATGTGAGGCGGTTGAAGTTCCAGGCCCGTTTCACCGTGATGGAGGGATCGCCGAAGCTCTCTTCGGAGGAGGGACGCGACTCGTAAAACACACCGTCGCCTCGTCCGTCGAGCGAACATCGGCCCTCGGGGAAGGGTCGTCCTCCGCATTCTTTCACAGAAAAGATACTTGTTTTGGTCAGAAACGGCAGTTTCATGCAGCGTCGCTATGACGACCAGCTACATTGATGGGGGGGGGGGGTACTATCTGCAGTGGAAAACAAAGTACCCGGTACCAAAAGCGAGTGGAGTCGAGTCGGGTCGAGTCGACCCGGTACCGTGCGGTGGAAAAGCGGCTTAACTGAAGCGTGTGCTCCCGAGACCTCGGGCGGGCGGGCGAGTGAGCAAGCGAGCGAGCGAGAGAGCGGGGTCTGGAAACTGGAGGAAAACTGCTGACGGGCGAGAAACGGAGAGAGAGAGAGTGGGGGTAGGTGGGGGTGCGGAGCCTTCTCTCTTTCCTCTAATGGAAGTAGCCACCTGTCACAGCGGGGCCCGGAGTAACGGCCCTTTTAACGGCCTTTGGCAGGCGGAAGGCTGAGGGATTTAAAGCGGCCCTCGCGGGCCGTACAATATGGACCCTTCCAATAATCCCCCTGCCCGGTGAAAGGGTGTGTGCCAGCGGCGTACCAAGCTGCCCGTCCGAACTCCGGGCAGAGCGTGCCGTTCCTCCACTTCGCTCATCACAGCCACTGATGGACAACTATAACTGCTCCCCAGGAAGAAACCAGCCCCTTTCTCATTGCCACGGTGACAAATCAGGCACTGCAGTCCGACCCGAGTGCAACATAACTCACATTTGTGCCGTTATGTTATATCCTCTGATTTTATAGAAATATAGCCCAGCAGCTTTGGTGTGATCTTCTATTTAAACTGTGTCCTCCTGACCCTCCCTCACTGCACCAAAAGCTGGTCAAAGTCTGCCCAACATATGAAACTTCATCTGCGGCGAGGTGGAAATGTGGGGATAATATCAGTATAATGTGTGTAGGGGCATGGTGTGTTGTAGGGGTGTGGTGTGGAGGGGTGTGGTGTGTAGAGGCGAGTTGTGTAGGGGTGTGTGGTGTGAAGCGGTGTGTTGTGTAGGGGTGTGTGGTGTGAAGGGGTGTGTTGTGTAGGGGTGTGTGGTGTGAAGCGGTGTGTTGTGTATGGGTGTGTGGTGTGAAGCGGTGTTTTGTGTAGGGGTGTGGTGTGAAGCGGTGTGTTGTGTATGGGTGTGTGGTGTGAAGCGGTGTTTTGTGTAGGGGTGTGGTGTGAAGCGGTGTGTTGTGTAGGGGTGTGTGGTGTGAAGGGGTGTGTTGTGTAGGGGTGTGTGGTGTGAAGCGGTGTGTTGTGTATGGGTGTGTGGTGTGAAGCGGTGTGTTGTGTATGGGTGTGTGGTGTGAAGCGGTGTTTTGTGTAGGGGTGTGGTGTGAAGCGGTGTTTTGTGTAGGGGTGTGGTGTGAAGCGGTGTTTTGTGTAGGGGTGTCGTGTATAGAGGTGTGCGGTGTGTAGGTGTGCGGTGTGTCGGGTTATGGCGCGTAGGGGATGCGGTGTGCGCGCACAGACCTCCTCCCGCCCAAGCGCTCGGGTTAATTAAGACGGAGACGCCAAACTACGAGTCCCAGCCGGAACGTAACGGCCGCGGCGTCTGGATGAGCGAAGCAGGCCGGCGGCGTTAGCGCGGCGCGTCCCGGCGCGCGGGGTTACCCTGTGTCGGCGTGTTTAGCATTCCGCCTCCCCCCCGCTCCGTGCCCATGCATTATTCAGGCCTGCGGATTAGCCTGGCCGCGGGCCCATTGTCGGGATTAAGTGGATAAATGTGTGCGCGGGAGAACGCCCCGCGCTCTTACACCCTGCGGAGCGGCGTCCGACCGGAGGAACCGACGGGCCAATGATAATTTAGAGAAGCAAACGAAATAGCGCCGCTTAGCCGCCCCTATCGGGGGAAGAGGTCCGACGCATTTAATCAGCGGAAGGTTCCGGAGAGGCCCCCGGCCGCGGCTTCGGAGAGCGCCGCGGCGCCGCTGATTTGCGTCTGTTTTGCATTAAGGCTTAACCTCTCTCACTCAGCTGCGGGTTGGGTGTCTGGACTCGACTCTTTCAGCGAATGTGCTTCTCATACGAAATGAGCGGCCTTGTTGATAATTTCCGCTCCCCGTTTAACTTTTCTGCGTTCTCATTTGTTTGTTCTCATTAGCTTAGCTTCTGTATGTTTGTCTCTTCTGTTTGGTCTCTAAATTATTCAGCTCCTTTTTTTTTGTTGCCCTTATTGCTTTGTGGTGCTTGGTAAGCAGCTCACCTTGTCCCGGACCTTTTGGGTAGCTTGCGTTTTTATACGTTGGAAATTTACTGGACCAATTCGGCTTGGAGTGTGAGCGCTGTGTGGATGGCTATTTGTATTTTTTCTGACTTGCTTGTTCCCTGTGAGTAGTTTTTTTTTTTTTTGAGTAGCGAGGCGGGAGGGTCATCCCGTTGAGAAATGCGAGCCGAAGCTTGGTACGCTGAACGTGAAATAAAAGAGGTTCCCATGGGCAGTGGAGGGGGGGGGGGGACAGTTTATGCTAGAAGGGACGTGCCACACCTACTCGCGAAGGCGTTACTCACCGTCTTCGGACAACTGGCCGTCCAGTCAAACGCGCGAGCCCCGCCCTCCTCACCCGACGCCCATCCTCTCTTTGATTGGCCGGCTGGGAGAGAGGCCGGGGAGCTGCGAGGGGCCCTCCCCCCCTCCCTCCCTCCCTCCCTCAGCTCGTCGGCCTCATGGCTGCCCGTCTCCGCCTGCGGGTGATTTCCCCCCGCGCGCGGCAGGAGCGCGGCCTCCGTGAATCCTCACGCCTGCCGGGCGTTCAGCGGGGGTTTGTCAGGCCGCTCCTCTCGAGGCCGCCCGATGTGCTTACGGCTCAGGCCGCGGCGTTTTCCGTCACGCCACCGAGTCACGTTTCGGCGAGGAGCCGCAGTTCGCGACTGCTCGGGTGCTCGCGGTGGAAAGTCTCAATTCGGTGAGGAACCCCGCACGGCTGGGGTGCTGATGGTGGAAGGTCTCAATTCGGTGAGGAACCCTGCACGGCTGGGGTGCTGACGGTGGAAAGTGGCCCCCTACGCGGCTCTCCAGTTTCTGGAGGATGCCGGAGGGCTAGTTACTGAGCGCCCAAGCAGGGTCGAAAGAAAATAGTTTTAAAAACGGGGGAGGAAGCTGTGAGAGAACTGCGCCCTTCGGAGGTCTTAAATGCAGTCCTGTAATCCAAAAACATACATTTTTCCACAATTGAATTATTATAATATAAGTATATAAAACTATGAATGCTTGATGATTTCATTTTTTAACCACATCTGGGCTTAATGGCATTCTGCCTGCAGCTCTGTGTTAGGCCTGGTCTCTCACAGCTCTGTGTTAGGCCTGGTCTCTCACAGCTCTGTGTTAGGCCTGGTCTCTCACAGCTCTGTGTTAGGCCTGGTCTCTCACAGCTCTGTGTTAGGCCTGGTCTCACACAGCTCTGTGTTAGGCCTGGTCTCACACAGCTCTGTGTTAGGCCTGGTCTCACACCGCTCTGTGTTAAGGCCTGGTCTCTCACAGCTCTGTGTTAGGCCTGGTCTCACACAGCTCTGTGTTAGGCCTGGTCTCTCACAGCTCTGTGTTAGGCCTGGTCTCACACAGCTCTGTGTTAGGCCTGGTCTCTCACAGCTCTGTGTTAGGCCTGGTCTCTCACAGCTCTGTGTTAGGCCTGGTCTCTCACAGCTCTGTGTTAGGCCTGGTCTCACACAACACGTACGTGTCTCTGATTTCACTGGGAGTTCTGATGAAGCTCTTCCATGCAGGAGCAGAAATGGTGTCGGTGAGAAATCCAGCCCATTCACTGCTGCTCCACTCGCAGAGCTCAACCTGAAGGAGCTTCTATAATCCATTTTGAAGTTACATCTCTGGATTTTTGCAGAGTGAAAAATGCATTACGTATTGAGCACCAACCTGCTTCAGCCAAGCCTGATATTTTCTCTTTAGATGCTATAATACATATACCCTCAATGTTCAACATAATAATAATAATAATAAAGCCGACAAGTGGTCAAGGTAATAATTCTCTCTCTTGTGTATCTATTTGTCTGTCATTAGCGGCCTCCAGTAAGTCATTTGTGGATCTGTAAGTCTGGGATTTGGTCTGACAGTGAACCGGATTGGTCGGCTGGTTGAGAGAGCACACGCACCTGGGTTGTGTTAACTAATCAGCCCAGCTGCTTAAAGGTGTGCTCCTCTCCACAGTTAGGGGCCGTGACTGGGAGCACACACTAAGAGAGCGAGTTTTGATTTTTGTTTTGTTTAGTTTCGGGTTTTTGTTTGTCCCAGCCAGACAAGAAAGTCAAACCCACCGCCGAGAAGCTGGAGGAGCTGGTAAGCTGAAAAGCGGACCAGCTATGAAGAGTGAGCCGATAGGCTGCTGCTCAGTTTTGCTTATTGTTTTTGCCTGGTACCCGTGAGGGGGAAGGGTGCAAATGTTAGTTTATTTGATTTTGTGTTGGTGTGGGTGCGCTCTCTCTCTCTCTCTCTCTCTCTCCATCTCTCTCTCTCTCTCTCTCTCTCTCACGCTCACGTTTTCCCGGAACTGCAGCTCCCAGGAGTGTCACGCTGGCGGCGTGACAGTGAGGTTCAGTGAGAATATTTGGTACTTATCGCAGCACAGATTGGTTGAGTTGATCATTGAACAGCGAACCCAAAATGACTCCATCTGTGTCATCTGCTGTTTTGACTTCAAGTCTAATGAATTGGTTTTTATCAGCTCCAAGTGCGCCACACGGGCTAATTGATTACGTTAGCGAAAAGCAGGCATATTTTCAAGCAGAATTCAGAAACGTATTCAGTGTTAAGACCGGGCCTTTCAGTATTATAAACCCCGTCAGACCTGAGCGTGTGGTTATAAATCGTATTAAGCAGGACGGTATAAATATTTACATAGGCGTGAGACCCGTGAACGTGGACAGAGCTGCTGCATTCACACATGAAGCGGTCTGAGATTTACGTCCTTTTAAAAATTCTCCATTTGTCCGCCGGTTTATTTTTCTTCCCCCAGCATTTAGCGTGTGTGGCAGAAGGGATGCATTTTCGTCCAGTTCTCGAAAGCACTTGCCTTTAAACGTTAAACGTGATTTAATCAGGGCGTGATTGCGGCCTGATTATGAGCATGCTATTTAATGCAGCTGTTGGCGACGTTCTCTGGGAGCTCCGGTTAAAGCTGTGATTCAGGGCTCTGGGCCTTTTTTTTTTTTTTTTTTTTACAAATAATGGCATTGGAATGAAAACCTTTGCTCGTTTTGGGGGACGGCGGGGGTGGGACGTGACTAAACGTAAGCCCGCACAGCGAGGGGTTTCAGGCGGCTCAGGAGAGGCACTCAGTCGGCGGAGCCACTTCAGGCCCTCGTGATATTCTGCGTGCGATTCGTCGCTGAGAAACGTGTCTAATCTCCCCTCACCTCTCGGAGCCGCGCTTAGTCCTTGCCTGCGCTGACCCCGCTTCCTCTGGCACCGGCAGTCACGCTCCAGCTCCCTTACGGAGGAGCTCGCTGCGTACGCCTCTTTGGGCACGCAATGGGTGGGGACGGGGGCTACAAGCTAATTATCACCGCTTGATTTACAGGTCCACGCAAGCTACCTGCTCCACGCAATTGAGATTTGTGATAACTGATGGGAACGACCTTGACTGCTTTAGCTGTCTATCTGTGTTCGGTCGGCCGTATCAAATACAAACGATTTCGAGCCTTAGCGTGGCTTCTATAAAAATCAGCGCAATGTTATTTACAGCTTCAAAATAGATGGATAAAAAAAAATCTTTCAAGTTCGACCTTGATGCAGGTGAAGAAGAAGGAGCAGCATCACTGGAGGACTTTGTTAACTCTGTTGCTATGCAACATGGAAGCAATTTGTGTCCATGTAATACCGTAACCTCTTATTCCATATTTATTTACATCCTGGCATATTTCAGAGTAGGCATAATACAGACAGAAAGAAAATCTTTGAAAATCAGGTATTTATTTTTGATATGGGTAAGTATCAGAGTGAGTATGAACAAGGTCCATGACTGGATAAACTGAACTGTGTTATCTACTGTATGAGACAAACAAGCAGGCTTCAAAAGAAATAATTTTCAAAAAGTATATTTTTATAAGAACAAGAAGTGTTGTGTCATGTAGGTTTGAAAACATGATGCAGTGACCCGCCCTCAATTTACCATTTTGATTTTCGAGACTTCTCAAGTTCATCTGAAATGTTCCCCATGGCCATTTGTTGTGACCTATATTTCCCGTCACAGATTCGGTGTCCAAGATGAGTGCATAATTACTGCTAAGCAAAAGTGTTGGCAAAAGTGAAAGAATTTTGGCACAGGAAGAAGTCAGGTGGCTGCCATGTGATTCTTTTTCATAAAAATGTGATGGAAGGTTCACAAAATAGCTCACGTTGTGCAGAAAATTATTATTATTATTATTTTTTTGCCATTTTTCTCCCATTTTCTCCCCAATTTAGTTGTTATACCAATTCCCCATGTGTATCACGGTCCTGGTCAATGCACTATCCTCTGTTGGTCTGGGGAGGGTGTGAGAAAATTATCTTTGCAAAAAACTTTCAGAGGCAATTTCACATCAAAGTGGCTTTTGTTTTGCCTGATTTCCAGTGGATGCAAAGTAACGTGTGTGTGTGTGCGCGCGCGCACGCACATGCGTGTGCATGTGTAAATGCAGTTTCTGATAAACCTGTCTTGTATTTTCCCAGAATTCCAGTGGGTGCAAGGTGACGTGTGTGAGGTGCAGCTAATGGTCTACAACCCCATGCCCTTTGAACTGC